>NC_087209.1:59391330-59436330 GCF_015104395.2 Macrobrachium nipponense
TAATATTCAATCATTTGTATTCATTTTGAAACAAATTGGAAGTCTCTAGAACAATACTGAGATTTACGGTGAATTTTTGAAAAAAATGACATTTTTATAATAATATAAAGTTTCACTTATACCTTACCCGGTGGTTTACATATAGCTGTCGTCGTCCTGACGTCACGGCAGAATTTGAAATTCGCGGTAGCGCTAATGGTTTGACAGGTGATCCCTCTACTCCCGCCCTCTACCGGGTACCGGGAACCATTCCAACAATAAATCAGAAGTTTCATGCCTACCTGTCCATATGAGGGAGGAGGGCGGGCTTCGTTATGTAACCACCGGGTAAGTATAAGTGAAACTTTATATTATTATAAAAATGTCATTTTCACTTATATAACTTACCCGGTGGTTACATATAGCTGATTGACACATTTAGGTGGTGGGACAATGGCAGCTAAAATAACTGTTGGAATTATCCGAAGATATAGGTTCCTTACCTTTAAAGACCGCTGACTCAGTGGTTACTGCCTCTGTAGTCTGCTGGCCTTTATTGTACCGACAGGATATATGGATCCGTGCGTCGGACACAATAATAAGTACTTGCCGTTGAGGACGTGACCGTAACGGACAAGACTATAATGCCCCTGCTCAGGGCGCAGTACAAATCACCACAAAATACAATGAAAAACGAGGGATCACCACAACCGTTTAAGAAATACACCAGACATTAAAAGACTGAAAGATACTCAAAAAACTCCCTGTATCTTCAGACAACCTTAAAAATACAAAAAACATAATCAAGGAGAAAAGTTAGTGAGGTATGGGATACATCCTTCTCTCCTCACCCAATACCGTGTCAGTCACAATGAATGGCCCCAATGTACTGCAATTTTCATATGTGGTTTGCAAAATCTGTCAGATAATGAGATGCGAAGACAGAATTGCTTCTCCAATATGTAGATTTAATAATGTCTTTCAAAGACAGATTACTGTAAAGGCCATAGACGTAGACACTGCTCTAATTTCATGAGCTTTGACTTTAAACACTTTGATATCTGAGTCCTGACATTGTCCGTGTGCCTCAGAAATCAAACTCCTTAAAAAGAAGGAGAGCGCATTTTTAGAAAGAGGACGAGAAGGATCTTTCACTGAACACCACAGGTTATCACTCTTACCTTATACCTTTGGTCCTTTGACATAATGTCTAAGTGCTCTCACTGGACAGAGACATTCAGGCTCATTAGGCCCCACTAACTCCGAAATGTTCTTTATAGAGAAAGAACGAGGCCAAGGACGTGAGGGATTTTCATTCTTAGCCAAAAACCCCAGCATTGATGAGCAAATGGCATTGCCCTAGCGATCCAACTCTCTTATCAATAGCATGAGCTCACTGATTCTTCTAGCTGATGCTAAAGCACAAAGAAAAAGGGTCTTCCTGGTCAGATCTCTAAAAGAACTAGAGGAGATCGGTTCGAATCTATCTGACATCAGCCATTTAAGAACTACATCCAGGTTCCAAGCTACTGTTCTTGACTCCTTTGTCTTGGTCGTATCAAAGGAACGAATCAGGTCTGAGAGGTCTTGATTATTAGAAATGTCTAATCCTCGATGTCTGAACACAGAAGACAACATAGCTCTATAACCCCTAATCGTCTGGGTAGAAAGCTTCTTCTTCTCACGAAGAAAAAGAAGGAAGTTAGCTACTGAGCTATAGAGGTCTTAGAAGACGAAATTCCTTCTTCTTTGCACCAAGCTCTGAATTGGACCCACTTAGCTTGGTACACTCGATCAGAGGATTCTCTTCTGGGTCTAGCAATAGCCCTTGAAGCTCTCTTTGAAAATCCTCTCTTTCTGAGGAGATGCTCGACAGTCTGAAGGCGACTAGTCGAAGAGCGGACAAGTTGTGATGGAAACTAGAAAAGTGGGGCTGTCTGAGTAGATCCTTCCTTAACGGTAACTCTCTCGGAAAGTCCGTCAACAGCAGTAGTATATCCGGAAACCATTCCCTGGCCGGCCAAAAGGGGGCTATCAGAGTCATCCTGACGTTCTGATGACCTCTGAACTTTGCCAGAACTAATCTTAGCATTTTTGAAAGGTGGAAAGGCATACAGATCCAGATTTGACCAGTCCAGAAGCATGGCATCCACTGTAAACGCCTCCTCGTCTGGAACTGGGGAGCAATACAGTGGTAGACGAGCTGTCTTGTTTGTGGCGAAGAGATCCAACTGAGGACATCCCAAATCCCCAAAGCTTCTTGCATATTTGAGGATGTAATGTCCACTCTGTGGAGAGGACTTGTCCTCTCCTGCTGAGAATGTCTGCCTTTACATTCTTCGAGCCTTGAATAAATCTTGTGCTCAAGACAACCTTGTTCTCTTTCGCCCAAATGAGTAGGTCTCTCGCCGCCTCGCACAGAGAGAACGAGTGTGTCCCCCCCTGTTTTTTTATGTAAGAGAGAGCCGTGGTGTTGTCTGCTTGAACCAGCACTACTTTCCCTCTTACCTCTGTCTTGAAGTGCATTAGAGCCAAATGAATCGCCTTCAACTCTTTTAGATTTATGTGCCAGCTTTTCTGATGAATCTGCCAAAGACCCGACACTTCCTTTCTCCCCAGAGTAGCTCCCCACCCTTTGTCCGATGCGTCTGACAAAAGAGTAAGGTTGGGGCTCAACTGGCTTAGAGACAAGCCTTCCTCTAGCCTTCCTTCTGATTTCCACCAAAGTAGGTCCTGTTGATTCCTTCCGAGATGGGGAACACGAAGGAGTCTGGGAACTTCTTCCTTTGCCACTTCTGCTTCAAGTAAAATTGAAGTGGTCTCATGCTGAGCCTGCCCAGACTTACAAATTGCTCTATTGAAGCCAAGGTTCCTAAAAGGCTCATCCACTGATTCGCCGAGCAAGTTTGTCTGACGAGAAATTCGTCTATTTTGTTTCAGGCAAGAGTCGATCCTTTGGCGAGACGGAAAAGCCTGAAAAAGAACTGAATTCAGTCTCACTCCTAAATAAACTATCTCCTGAGAAGGAGTGAGACATGACTTTTCTTTGTTTACTAACAAACCTAGGCTTTCCGTCATCCTTAAAGTCTTTTGTAGGTCCTCCACACACTTCTGTCTGGACCTTGCCCTGAGAAGCCAATCGTCTAGATACATGGATATTCGTATCCCGTCTAGATGAAGCCACTTTGCTACTGACGACAGAACTCTGGTGAACACTTGTGGAGCTGTCGACAGGCCGAAGCAGAGGGCCCTGAACTGATAAATGCGGCCCTGGAACACGAATCTCAGGAATCTTCTCGATTCCGAATGAATCGGAATATGAAAATAAGCGTCCCGAAGGTCTATGGAAACCATCCAATCTCCAGGATGAAGAGCTGCTAATACCGATTGGGTCGTTTCCATAGAAAACTTCGTCTTCAGGACAAAGACGTTCAGGGCACTGACGTCCAACACCGGTCTCCAAACCCCCCGTGGCCTTCTTTACCAGGAAAAGGCGATTGTAAAATCCTGGTTCCTGCGGAGAGTCCACTAACTCTATGGCCCTCTTTGCCAGTAAGGCGAGAACTTCTTGATGGAGGGCAGCAAATTTTTCGGAGTTCTCCGAGTAGGCTGACAAATTCACAGGAAATTCTGTGAGAGGGGGGTGCTTGATGAACGGAATGGTGTATCCTTCCTTCAGGACCTGGACCGTACCAAGGATCCGCTCAGAGATGAAACCAGGTCTGCCAGAAAAAGGTGTAATCTGGCTCCTACTGCTGTGTGGAGGACTACGGGCCTACTTTTTGATGGAAGAGGGAGTGGTTTTAGAAGAGGCTCTACCTCTCCCACGAAACCTGGAGGAAGATCGAACGGGAGCTCTCCCTCGAAATGGTTTAGGAGCTTCCGTGGAGGGAGCACTCCGAGAAGCAGAAAGAACCGGAGCTATCTTCCTGGGCTTCTTCACTGACTGTGTTAAAAGATCCTGGGTCGCTTTCTGTGTTAAAGATTGAGCGATCTCGCTCACAATCTCTTGCGGAAATAGGTGTTTCTTGTCCAAAGGAGAGAAGAGCAAGGCAGACTTCTGGTTCGATGAAACCCCTTTCGACAAGAAGGAGCACCAAAGCTGTCTCTTCTTCAACACTCCAGAGGCGAAAATGGCAGCGAGCTCCGAAGCTCCATCAACAGATGCCTTTATCGATAAACAATTAACAATTTTCCAAGTAACCGAGGCCAAAATGCCTTCAATTGCTCCTCCGAAAGTCCAAATGACTTGACTTTCCTGGCCAGCGAAGCAATGGACCAATCCAGGAAGCTAACAACTTCGAAAACACGGAAAACACTCTTGCAAAGATGCTCCAGTTCATTTGTTGAAAAGAAAATCTTAGCAGTATTAAGGGCTGCTCTGCGGGAAGAGTCCACGAGACTAGAAAAGTCTCCCTGAGCGGAGGCAGTCACACCCAGGGAAAAAACTTCTCCAGTGTCATACCAAGACACGGCTTCCTTGACGAAAGTCTCGAAGGGGGAAGATAAAAAACATTTTTCCCCTGTTCCCTCTTCTCCAAAAGCCAAGCGTTAACTTTCTTGATAGCTTTCTTAGCCGAAATCGAGAGGACGAGACGCACGTGAACGAGGACGAGGAGTCAGGCTTACTGTCCTTTTTCCACTGCGAACTAGGAGAAACTGGAACGGAAGGCGCAAAAGAATCTCCAAAGTTGTCAACGAAGGATCGTAAAAGGAGTTTATACCCCGACAAATGCTTGTCTTTTTTCTGTAAGTCCTTCTCTTTCTTCCTCCAACTCCGAAGCTTCCTTCGACGAAACTGGCGAACATTCCATCGGAAGAGGAATCCTGTTCGGCGAAGTCGCACCCTGACGCGTCCGAGGAGGGTGTGAGAAATCAGGAGAAGACGTCTGAGCCTGTACTGAGACGTATCCGGGCGGCTGAGCTGGCGGCTGCGTTGGCGGCTGAGCTGGCGGCCGCGCTGGCGCTCGAGCGAGAGCCTGACGTGGCGCCATAGACGGAGTCAGGAAAGGAGTCCGACCAGGCGCCTGAAGTGGCGTCTGAAGAGGAGTCACATGGAGAGTCTGAGCCTGAAGAGGCGACTGCAAAGGAGCCTGCGAAGAGGACTGCACAGTAGTCTGCGGAAGATGTAAGGCGGTCGGGAGCGCATTCGGGGACGAAAGAGACTTGCCAAAAAGCTCCAAGATACTGCCTAACTTGGCATTCATCTGTTCAAACACCGAAGGTTGAGGATCCACCGACGTAGAAGGCGCGGGAGGTGTAGAAGGATGATCCACAAACAGTCTGGAGCCGCAGGAGTTATCGCTTGAGGAGGCTCTGGAGAAGGCTCCGAAGGAGTGTGCGTGTTCGGCTTCTCCACTTCTATGAGAGAAGTGCGATAAATCGAAAACCGCCGGAGAAAAAAGCTTCAGGCTCCTCCCAAAAACTACAAGAAGGTTCGGCAGCCGCCACCTTCTTGGGAACCGCAGCAGGCGAAACATCGCGCGACCTTTTCAGCGGTCTAGAAGTCTTATTACGCCAACCTCTATAAGAGGAACATCTGAACTAGAGTCACTTGACGAAAAACACTTCCTCGCAACACCTTTCCAATGGTGAGCGACAGCATCCTGGGATACGGCTACAGGATTGCTTGAGGGGGGCGGCTGCTCGGGAGCAGGTCCCGCTCGCCTCCCTTCGGTTTTCGGCATGCCATCCTCCCAGGATCTGGGGAGTTTGACAGGGGCCTAGACCTAGGAGACGAACGGGCCGAACAACCACCTCCTCCACTACACTTGCACTAAGTAATTTATCACACTTAACTACCACTTCTTGCACTGTCTCACCCATTTTCTGCATAGTGGTGAGGAAAGAGACAAATTTCGAGTCCATATCGGCTCGTAATACTGACACGGTATCGGGATCGGGAGATCAGATTCGAGGGCAGGAGCAACCACTACGGGGTTAATAGGAACAGGATTAATAGAATTCAGAGGAATATCCTGGCTACTCACTAACTTATAAGAAGATCTCTGTGAAGCCTTTCTGATTCTATCTTTTTCTAACTTTCTCATATACTTTCCCAGTGCCTTCCACTCCTGAGATGTTAGAGACTTACATTCTTCACACGTATTCTCAAAAGAACATTCACGTCCCCTACAACTAACACAAGTAGAATGAGGATCAAGTGAAGCTTTAAGAAGTCTAGTCTTACACCCACTACTACACACCCTATACTGAACAGAGCCGGTGTCAGACATCGTGAAGAATTCAAAATAATTCCTAAAAAGCGGACAACAAATATCAAAAACCAAAAATAACTATAGCGCTAGCAAAAAGATCAGTAAACTCAAGGTACATCACCAAAAGGAGAAAACCAAGATGATCATTCCAAATTCCAACCAGCAGAGGAACCGTGTTACCGGTTCCGACGGCAGGAAACTTCTGATTTATTGTTGGAATGGTTTTTCCCGGTACCCGGTAGAGGGCGGAGTAGAGGGATCACCTGTCAAACCATTAGCGCTACCGCGAATTTCAAATTCTGCCGTGACGTCAGGAGACGACAGCTATATGTAACCACCGGGTAAGTTATATAAGTGAAAATATTTTTTTACGTCCGCACTTTACGAATTCGTACATAATTTTGTGATAATATTTTCCCGGTGTTGCTTTTATTCTTTTACAATGTACGTATTATATATCCAAATGATTGCAATTTAGTGTACAATACAACGAAAAAAAAAGATACTCGTTAGCTTTTACCATTTTTTGCACAGCGTGATTTTAATACAATTATGTATGAATTTTTTTTTTTCGCTACCATATATCGCATTATTTACATATGATAATGATATTATTTTTCCTTTCTGATGATTGCATACTAAACTTCAGGCAATGATAAAAAAAGGAGCCAAAAATGATCTCTTAATCTTCAAAACTAAGCGCGCTGTGATTTTTTGAAAAAATTTTCCGCTTCCGCGCTCACTCAAAACCGGCTCCGGAATTCAGGAGAGTTTTTTATTTTTACCGTTTCGGCGTTTAAGGGTTAACAGAAAAAGGAATGAAGGAAAAAAAATGGTAGTATATAGCAATTAAGCTGAAGCCGAGGGGAGAAAACAGAACCCTCACTACCATCTGTAGTATACACATACTGAAATACCTCTCTGAGCCCTAGGATGATGCAGATACAGCCCAAAGTTGGTTAGCTTGTATATTAACCCTTAAACGCCGAATGGACATATTAAACGTCGAGTCAAAATGTCTCGCGGAAAAATACTTATAGGCCTACCAGCCGAAAACTTTTGAATCACGCGCCTTGGGGGATGCTGGGAGTTCACGGATCGAGGTGATGTTTTGTTTACAATCGTTACGCAGGCGCGCAAGCGCGAATTTCTTTCTTGCCGCACTAAAAAGTATCTGTGACACATCTCGGAAATTATTTCGTCACTTTGACATAATTTTTGTACCATTTTAAATTAGCCGTTACATGGAGTATTATACATATATGAAAATGTGTGCATTTTTATGTAGAATACAACAAAAAAATACTCATGATTATAGCTTTTATCAGTTTTGAGATATTTTGATATAAATAACGATAAGTGCCAAAATTTCAACCTTCGGTCAACTTTGACTCTTACCGAAATGGTCAAAAAATGCAATTGTAAAAGCTAAAACTCTTATAATTTTAGTAATATTCAATCATTTACCTTAATTTGCATTTTCAATATTTCGAGTTATGGTGAATTTATGAAAAAACTTTTTCCTTACGTCCGCGCGGTAACTTCCGAAAAAAATCATACATGCGATTGTGGTAATTTTGCACCATTTTAAAATTAGCCGTTACATAAAGTTTTATATATGGAAATGTGCCCAATTTCATGCACAATACAACTAAAAACAACCCATGGTTGTAGCTTTTATCAATTTTGAAATATTTTCATATAAAAAATGATAAGTGACAAATTTTCAACCTTCGGTCAAATTTGACTCTACCGAAATGGTTCGAAAAACGCAATTGTAAGCTAAATCTCTTATATTCTAGTAATATTCAAGCATTTACCTTCATTTTGCAACAAAATGATATTGTTATGATACAATAAAGTTTGTTCATACTTACCTGGCAGATATATATATAGCTGTATTTTCTGAAGTCCGACAGAATTTTAAAAACTTCCGACACATGCAGTGGTCGGCCAGGTGGTTAGTACCCATTCCCGCCGCTGGGAGGCGGGTATCAGGAACCATTCCCATTTTCTATTCATAATTTTTATTTCCACTGTCCCCTGAGGGGAGGTGGGTGGGTACTTGATATATATCTGCCAGGTAAGTATGAACAAACTTTATTGTATCATAACAATATTCATGTTTTGTTCATGAAAACTTACCTGTCAGATATATAATATAGCTGAATCCCACCTTTGGAGGTGGGAAGGGACAGAATAGAAGGATTTTGGGAAACAAATGCATGCAGATGATTTACATCTTGGTTCCACCTGTTAGCATAGCTGGCTTCGTGGTTACTGCCACGTAAGTCTGCTTGTGCTACTAGAGTTGCCAGCGAGGTAGAGACCTATATAGCTGGTGCACTCCAGATGACTGTCAACAGGGGCGAGACCACGACGTGACTAGACCATATTGACCATACCATGAGGGCTAAGAAAGTAAAATAAAATATATATATATAAAAATATATATATCACCACCTGACCAACCTAGCCAAAGTTAAGGTGTGTTAACTAAGGCTTAAGAGTTAAGAAGTCGCCGTTGTCGGCGACTCAACAACTAAATTAAGAGCTCTTCCTAACCATTTTCTACAGGATAGGATGAGTGGTACTTCTTGCCCCCAAGATTGTGTCTGCAGACACGTATGGCCCTAGCGAGCAGCAGATCTCATATGCCATCTTCACATCTCGCAGGGAGTGTGAAGTGAACACAGAGTTGCTTCGCTAAAACATGGTACTCAGGATGTTGCTGAGTGCCATGCTCTGTTGAAATGCTTCCGAGGCCGCGCCCTCACCTCGTGAGCATTCAGATAAAAGATTTCAAATCTTTGTGCAAACACAATGAAGGAGCATTTTTGAAAGAACTCCTTAACACTAAAGCCAGGCTGTTCTTCGATATGGGCAAGTCTGGTCTTTTCGGAACACGCAGATTGCCCGATTGACTTCGACTTTCTTGAGTTTTATGTAGATAAAACTTGAGAGACCCGACAGGGCACAGGACTCTCTCTGGCTCCTGCCCACTAACTTGTGCCATCCTTGCTTCCAAGCTCCTGGCCCAAGGACAAAACGGGTTACCATTCTTAGGCCACAACGGAAGGGTTAGAGAGCACACCGCCTTGTGTTCTCTAAAGCCAAAACTTGTGACGATGGCTTAAAATCTCACTAACCCTCTTTGTCGCATCTAGGGTGGTTAGAAGAAGGCCTTCCTGATCACATGCAAGAAGTTAACAGGTAGGAGAGGTTCGAATGCTTTGACATCAAGAACTTCAGACTACGTCTAAGTTCCATATTGAAAGCTTCGATCTGGACATGCACAGTCAGTCCGTCTGTACTAAAGTCAGGTGACCGACCAGTTGACAGTCAGACGAATCAAGGACAGCAAGGCTGTACCCTGAAGACCATAAGGCACTATTCTTCGCTGAAGGATGAGTGTCTGGACTGCCTGGGCGATTCAATCTAAGCAAACCTTGGGGGTGTATCAACGCAACCCAACGTCGTCAGCGAATCAACTCCTGACTCGAGCTTCTGGTGCCAGGAGAAAGGAGCGAGGAGCAAAAAGGCGATTCAGTCCCGAAGGAAGAATGCCTGACAGTCCAACCTGGTCTCATGTTACACGATCATCGGGGGGTGTATAAACGCAACCGACTTCGTCAACAAGAAACTCAGGGCTACTATATGTCGCCCTGATCTCGCACGAGTGTTCTGACTCCGAGAAAACAGGTGAGACAAAAAGTAGATGATGAGCGAGGTTCGAGATTCCACAGAACTCAAAGATCGTGAAGGGCTTTGTTGTTTGACAGACGCAAATCTCTGAGCCCAAAGGCCGTCAACAACATATTTGCGTATTCTTTAATAGTTGTGACTGCCAGCTTATCCCATTCTTCAGACGGAAATGGAAGACGGTAATCTTATTCCTGTCAACATCTCGATAGCCTCCTGAACGTTAGTCAGACTCAGAGCGGAGATGTATATAGGTAGTTATAGGTACCTTTCGAGTTAGAGTAGACCGACTCTCTCGGAAAAGGTCCTTGGAAAGTGAACTAGGAAGTATGTGACCTCTGTGAATCCAGGATCCTGAAGGCCAACATGGGGCGATCAGCGTCATTGTCGCTCCCTGTGACGTCATAAATCCTCTTATTACATTTCCTAAGCGATTGAAAAAAGGGGAAAAGAGACTAAATATCCATCCCCGTTCAATATCATAGGATGGCGTTTAATGGTACCGATCCCGGATCGAGAATAAGGGAGCAGAAAAGAAGAAGCCTCTTCGTCCTCAACATATCGAAGAGAAGAATGAAAGGGCGTCCCTAAAGTCTCCACAACTCAACTTACTTCTAAAGAAAGATTCCACTCGGAAGTCAATAGTTGCTGCCGTCGATCTAGACGATTCGTACGGACTTTTGCAATCCTGTAACGAACCTCTAGAGGATCGTTACATTCTACGCCTGTTGTTATAATAGGCTTTCTCGTAAACTCGAACAGGGACCGAGAGAAGATACTTCTTAAGATATGAGAGAGCTGTGGAATATCAGAGTTGATCATCGGACCACTGGTTCCCAAAACTCGTTACGAGGACTGGAGGGACTACCGAATCGCTTTTACTTCTTTCAGATTAAGATCCAGGACATCTGAAACCCTATCCAGATGTCCGCACCTTCTTTCTATCACCTCAGGTGATAAACGCACTGAGAGATGTTCAGAATCATTCCTAGATCTTGAATAATATTTCAGTTTCCCGGTAGGAAAAACCTGTGGTCTGAATTGCAGTCTATTCGGGAAACAAACTTCTTCAGGAAGGAAATGGTCCCCAGCAAGCTCATCCATTCCCTCCCAGAGTATGCTTACTTCCCTAATAAGGCTGCGCTTTGCCTAAGCAGGAGAGCATATAAAAGTGCAATGTTGCGGTAGACTCGTAGTTCTATACCGTGCGGTAACGAGCACCGAAAGGATTAAGAGATAACTCTGTTGAAACATAGTAAGGCAAAACGAATGCAACGTTTATTCATTCACGTAAGAAATCCCCTCAATCTTAGGCTAAAGTCCGTGATTGTAGGGCAGAGATACAGTTAGTCAGTCAATCCCGCAGGAGAGGCGTAACCGCCAGCACAGAGATACGGTTAGTCAGTCAATCCCGCAGGAGAGGAGAGACGTAACCTACAGCGCCCATGACAGCGCCGAATCTGTTACTGGCTCGTTGACTGGAGGACAGACACAGCGTGACAGCAGCAGCCAGCAGCTTACGAACGTCGTCTCTTAACTTTATGCCTGGGTTGCCAGCTACCCTATTCTACGAAGAAATAGGTCCGTTATTTTTTGAGCAGAAAGACTCTCAAGCTGGTATATTTAAGCGAAACAGAAAACGCTAAATATATAGATGCGTTTGTGTCGTCAGAACACTACCATACAACGGTAAAAGATAAATCGGAAACTCCTGGAAGGCTGCAGGGAGTAACGATTAAATGTCCTAAAATAGACAATAGACCTCTCGGTTGCCATCCGAAGAGGTAACTACAGCAAGCGTATATGACTTGAACCAACCAGAAGTAAAATAACGCAAGGCAAAATATGAAATTATATCACAATAAAGTTTGTTCATACTTACCTGGCAGACATATATATAGCTGAATTCGGAAATACAGCTACATACATATCTGACAGGCAAGTTTCATGAACAAAACTTAAGAGAATCGAAGCAGTCAGCTCAAGCTTCTTATGTTACTGGATATAAGCTTTCATTGACGTAGTCTACAAGTCTATTTCTGTACGAGTCTGCGAATGACGAATGAGAGCTCTTCCGAATCTTGTCAATAAGAGCTTATTCGCTTACGCAATATCAAGTTAATGAGATGTTTGTCAATGAGAACTAACCCATTTACGGGACAAAGAGATATTTTGTCAATGAGGGGATACCCACTTACTTGACAAAAACGAAAGTATATTGTCAATGGGGGAAAGTCACTGAATTGACAAAACGTAATCCAGGGAGTCAAGCATTTAATTTTTCCGATTCCCTTGTCTCAAACGAGGAAGGGGCAAGAATCCTGTTAAGAGACTGGGCTTACGGCAGGTAGAACGACGATGTTCAATTCGGCAGCGTAGTCCCGACTAGAAACTAACAAAATCTATCATCTGAAAAACCCTTTCAGATGGGCTAAAAAGCTTGCAAAATTATCCTGGGAAGAGGAAGAAACTCTCCAACCAGCTTCCTCTCCCGTATCACAACTAATGCCTGCTAAAGCTTAAAATTTATTGGCAGTATGGCAAAGGAAGTCCTGTCTTGCGCTTTCCTGAAGAGCGTCCTTTTGATGAGTGCCTTTGCAAGAATCCCACTGAACGTTGCCGAGAGTCCTGACGTGCAGGACATCGAGCCTTACATAACCCGTAACTGCCTTATCGCAAAGTCTTGACTGCGGTAGTGGCAACTTAAATTTATTGGCAGAATGGCAAAGGTTGCGGTAGAGCAAACGAGATCTTCCCTTGAGCTTTCCTTAACTCCATCCACCTATGCGAAAAGCAATATTAATTGACAGAGACCTCTTGAATTCACGAAACCCGATGTCTTGCTGGGTTTCGAAGAAGAAGTTGTCTGTTCACTTTAAACTTCCTCCGAAGCACTGCCTACTTCACATTCTTTGCAGGTGAGGTAGAAGGTATCACCGGAGGTAGAGATAAACATTCTTTAGGCCCATATCTGAAACAAGAGCTTGAAGAGTTCAACAGAAACGTTCAGCCAGGCGACACACCTGGCGTGCGCTGGTGCACGCTCGGCGTCACTGGAGCGCGCTCGGCGTCCCCTGAGCGCGCTCGGCGTCACTGGCGCCGCACTTGGGCGTCCACTGGCGGCGCGCACTTGGCGTGCACCCGCGCGCGCCTGGAGTCCATCCGAGCGTCCCGGGCGTCCGCTCTCAAAAGCTTCCTGCTACTATGACTTCTCTTACGTATTTCTCGGTGGAAAGACGGACACGAGTTCAGGCGTACGTTCGCCTTCTTACTTCTCACTGAAACGCATAACGAGAGAGAGAGAGAGGACGTGAAGCGTCCTCTTCTACAAAGCTTCTATTTAGAGGGCGCGAGTCCTTCCGAAAGCTCCAACCCCTGCATGGGGAAGACGCTTCGGAGGACGAGAAGCAATCTTTCAGGATTCGTGCACGCGCACGCACTTTGGCAGTCTGGGGATTTTCATCAGAAACTGCCGAAGGCACGCCAGATCGGTGGGGTTCCTTGTAACCCTCCTTAGGCTTTCGACATGCTCCCTCCCCGGGTCCTGGGAGTCAAGCAGAGGTCCCGGCCTAGAGGCGAAACGAGGCCGATCTGACGCACCCTCCACTACACAAGGGGTATCACTGCACTTCTGCACTTCACTTTTACTCTCTAAAGCAAGCACTTTCGATTCTAAGATACGAATCGAAAGAGTATCAGAGAAAGGGCAATTCCTCTACAGACACTGCTTAGGGCCCGAAGGCAACACTGCAGGGTTAGGAGTAACAATTACAGAAGTAGCACTATACAGCAATGAAGGAGAGCGAGCACCTCTCGTAGACATATTCATAGCCCGTAGGCCATACTACAGGGTTAGGCAAAATAAAGTCTACAGGAAGGTTAGCAGGTTCACTACCCTGACTTTTGTTACTGATTAATTGCGTACATACGAATCATACGTCTTCCTTACGGAATTAGACATGTTTAATGATTAATTGCGTACATACGAATCATACGTCTTCCTTACGGAATAGACAAAGTCTCACACTCCTTACATGACAAATCTCAACAAAGAAGCAAGACCCATACCCCTCGTACATACCAAGTGCGGATCTAACGAAGCTTTCGGTAGCCACACCCTATCTTTGCAGACAACCCCGTCTGAAACTAGCCTAACTAGATTCAGATATTTTATGCAAAAATGAATCAAATTCAATCAATTTAAGATAGCGTATGCCTAGCCACAAATCCCACAAATCCAAGTAAATAAATCAAAAGACAATTAGGATACTTAGCGGCAATGAAGTTTCCAAAATCCTAAGACGGAGGTACTGAAAACAGGTGTTTTCAGCACCAGCGACAGAAAAATTATGAATAGAAAATGGGAATGGTTCCTGATACCCGCCTCCCAGCGGCGGGAATGGGTACTAACCACCACCCCCTGGCCGACCACTGCGTGTGTCGGAAGTTTTTAAAATTCTGTCGGACTTCAGAAAATACAGCTATATATATATCTGACAGGTAAGTTTCATGAACAAATTGGAAGTCTTTATGGTGAATTTATGAAAAAAATAACATTTTCTTTACGTCCGCGCGGTAACTCTTCCGAAAAAATCATATGTGCGATTGTGGTAATGTTTGCACCATTTTAAATTAGCCATTACATAAAGTTTTATATATGAAAATGTGCGCAATTTCATTTAAAATACAACAAAAAATAATTGAAGGTTGTAGCTTTTCTCATTTTTGAAATATTTGCATATAAATCACGATAAATAGAAAAAAAACCACGTTCGGTCAACTTTGACTCTACCGAAATGGTCGAAAAACGCAATTGTAAGCTAAAACTCTTACAGTCTAGTAATATTCAGTCATTTATCTTCATCTTGAAACAAATTCGAAGTCTCTAGCAAAATATTTAGATTTATGGTGAATTTAAAAAAAAAAAAAAATCCTTCCCTCCGCGTGCGGATTCTTCGCCACAAATCTCCGAAATGCGTACGTCCCATTCTCGGAATATTTGCTCAGTTTCATATTAGGCATTTCATAGAGTTGTATATATGAAAATGTGTGCAATTTCATGTAGAATAAAACGAAAAATATTTGAAGGTTGTAGCTTTTCTTATTTCTGAAATAATTGCATATAAAAAATATATACTATATAAAAAAAATCGACATTCGGTCAACTTTAACTCGTCAGATATGGTCGAAAACTGCATTTGTAAGCTAATACTCTTACAGTATAGTAATATTCAATCATTTGTCTTCATTTTGAAAGAAATTGGAAGTCTAAGACAATATTTAGATTTATGGTGAATTTTAAAAAAAATATTTGTTTACGTCCGCGCACTACGAATTCATGCATTATTTTGTGATAATATTTTCTCTGTGTTGCTTTTATCGTTTTACAATGTGTTATATACCAAAATGATCGCAATTTAGTGTACATTACAACGAAAAAAAAGTAACTTGTTACCTTTAACTGTTTAGCGCACAGCGCGATTTGAATACAATTATATATGAAATTTTGTTTTTGCGCTATCATATATCGCATTATTTATATATGATAATGATAAATTTTTTCATTTTTGATGGTTGCATACTAAACTTCAGCCAATGAAAAAAAAGGAGCCAAAAATGAACTCTTAATCTTGAAAAATAAGCGCGCTCTGATTTAAAAAAAAAAAAAAAATTTCCGCTTCTGCGCTCACTCTGAAACACCTCCGGCACACGGGAGACATTTTTTTTTTTACCGCTTCGGCGTTTAAGGGTTAATGAAAGATATAATTTAGGCCAAAGGCCAAGCATTGGGACCTGGTATGAAGTTATTCAGTGCAGCAAGGGAAATTGAGATTAGAAAGGTTTGAAAGGTATAACAGGAGGATAATCTCGCAGTTGCACTATGACGCAATTGATAAAGAGTGGGTGGAGAAAGGGGCATAAGAGAACATAAACGGAGGTAAAATAAAAGGAATGAAAGGGGTTGCATCTAGAGGCCGAAGGGACTCTGCAAAGGGTCTTAAGTAATGCCTACAGTGCACTACAAGAGGTCCACTGATGACAGCACTACCACCCTACAAGGAACTTTGTATACTAAGGTAGTTCCCAAAACAATAGAGCGGAACAAAGAAAATTTTTCTGGAAGAAACACGTATGAAAATTTCAAAAAACAAAATCTCCCAAAGGTCAAAAGACTTGGAAAAATTTTGCCATAGAAACTGCCACCTTTCTCCACCAACTTAAGTTTTGGTTATTTTATTTCCATTAAAACTAAAGTAAGTTACCTACCACCAATTTCTGCAAGCAATAACTTCTACAAAAGAAGATTCCATAAATAATGACAATATGGTTTTATATGAAATACCTCTGCACATCCTTTTGTTCTTAATCTTTGATACCGACAATTCTATGGCCCATCTGGACCATTCATCTATCAAAGCTCAACTTTTTACAATTCTTTGTGCATTGCACTTCTCAAATTTTATTGAGCTTGCAAACTGACATGATTTTCTGTGTAATTTTAACCACTGCTACTTACTAGCAATATTACTTTAAAATGCATTCTTCTAAGCTGATAGCACTACATCTTTTGAACCTTAAAGCTCTGTCATATGGTAAACATTATATGGCAAAAATTAAATAAAGTGCTTCCATGGTTCACTATAATTGACCATCCATTACCTAAAATAACCTGGCAAGTTGAAATTCTTGAATAAACACAATGTTTAATGTAAGACAAAAATCTACGCTATGAAAACCATCATAAATCAAAAACCTTTGAAAAATGGATTCACCTAACACAAAATAAATTAAAATTACCCTTGATCTAAATATAATTATGCAATCACTCCGAAACTTATAATTACCATTATTCACACAATTTACTGAACTTTATACCAATTTATGTACTACAGTTACACCTTACCTGATTTGTTGGTTTGTTAAATATTCTTGGGGTACATGGTAGTCAATATCTTGGGGTCGGCAGGGAGTTTCCGCCCACGGACCACCAAAATTGGGGTAGAGATTTTCCGGAGAATTAAGATTAAGTCCCAGTGTTGTGAGATCAGACCCTAAAGCTAGATAAACAAGATTGTGGTCTGTTTCCGCCGCTCTGATGAACGTTAAGAGACCCACCATACCAAACTGATCGGTTACCATGCCCCCGGGGATATTGGTCACTTTTCCTAGTAAGGGACAAAAAAAAAAAAAAATTACAGTGACAACAATAAACCTAAATGACCCAAGAAGCACCAAACAATTAATATGCTAGCATTACTTCTACCTTACACTTTTCAGCTAGGATTTTTTTTTTCTTTATGAAAAATATGTATAAAAAGCAAACATGACAAGTTACATTAATACTGACCATCATGCGAGGTTTGTATCCCTCTTTTTGCCTGACTCTTTTCCACAGGTCTTATGACAATCGCCGCATCCGATAAGGTATCTGTGCTGGCACTGGAACTGGACTTCTTTTCATTCCCCGAGAGACCATCATCTGGGAAATGTGAGAAAACTATTTCCGGTTAGTATGCTCCACAAAAAATGCATTACCTTTCACTAAAAACAGACTTAACTCTGTCCATGCGAGGCAAAAACTATAACAGTTATCACCCAGTATTCCCGGGGGATGCGCAACACACCCACCAACGAATACCAAAATTCCCTCTAATAAAGCTTATAACAGCCTATTTTAATAGTTCAAACACCAAAGACCCCCTTCAAAATACTTATAATGCCTATTTTAATGGTTCAAACACCAAATATACCTTAAACTAGTCACAAAAACATAAAAATACAGTAGTACTACCTCAAGACTTCAAACTTAATCCATTTCAGAAGACAGCTCTAAATATGATCTGTTCAAAATATGAAACAAATATCCCCATAAGAAATAAAGGGAATCAGGATAATTCGTTCTAACCAACCCAAAAAGTCATCCTTTTCATAATTTTTCTATTATTGTGTTCAAAAGTTAAGAGTCGCGTATGATTTACAAACTGTTTGGTCAAAATGGCGCACAGCCAGCTGGGGGATGGAGGGAGGAGATGGGAACCCTTTGAGAAAGCCAAAATAGTCGCAGTAGGCAAAGGTTGGTAACAAAATCAATTTTATTCACATTTTACAAGGATAATCAAAGGAATCAAAAGTGTGCATGTCCAACTGTGTGTGAGAGAGAGAGAGAGAGAGAGAGTAATCAGCTTGTATGGTTGCTGATGTGCTTACGCTTGGATCTTAAGTGAATGAAAGAGATTAATTATGCCACAATACATCAACTTACTGTTGGCAAACGGCAGAATTTAAAATGAACATGAGGATTTTGCAAACAAATCAGTAATAAGTAAAGAATGCAAGAAAAGGAAAGATTAAAAAACTTTTCACAAGGAAAGGAAAGAGATTAAGTACCTTTTCACAAGGAAGTTGTTTTAACAAACAACTGAAGGCATGCAGAAGCTGTGTTTAATATGGAGCCAAGTTACTTTCACAGTGGTAAAAAATCGTAAAATGCAACCGTCACTAGATAGGTATTTTACTGTAACAAAAAGAAGTGATTTGGACAAATCAAGCATAAGTGAAAGAAACAGGTGAATAATCATCCCAGCCCAGCTGGTAAGTCACTAGGAAGCAGACCCCCATCTTCCCTCTCCTCTGTATAGTCTCACTCAGCACACTAAACATTGGCTCAAGTAAGACTTTTTTATTACTTTATTGCATCTGACTGTTTTCATGTTTTATCACTATTTCAAATTTTTGAAATAAATTTCAATTTCTTATTTTCATGTGAATTGGTACTGCTTTTATGAACATCTTATGTACAGTAAAGATTTTACTGTCTCTTCTTCTCTCCTCAACAATATCATGATGTATGATAACTTAAAAAATCATTTATTCATTATTCCTAAAAAATATAAACCACCTGCTATGACAAATGATTTTGTTGATAGTTTATGCTAAATTTTGTGAAAAGCTTTGTTCTTTCATTTACTATTTTGTTGAATATGGTTATACTATACAGTCTCGCTTAGTGCACCAAACACTGGCTCAATTAAGACTTACTTCTTTATTGTTTCTGTATTGCATTTGATTGTTTTCACATCAACGCTCCCTTCGTTCAGTCTTAAGTCAGCTGCGTGTGACATCACCATGGTGACGTATGATTTTAAACATCTTTTATGCACAATTTTATATTAAAATGCTTTATTTTTTTATCTATTTTGTTGAATTGGTTATCATTAAACGATATATTGTAAATGAAGAAATAGTTTGTAGTACAGATTTTCTTGCAGGACGCACTAGGCCGTCAAATACAAGTAGTATAAACAAGATAATTGGTCAGTTCGAAGTAGGAGCACTCGTTTGACAAACAATACAAAATTTTACCGAAAATTTCATTAGAAAAACAGAATGTTCGACAAACAAGATACCACTGTACAGTAATTCCTCTATGAAAAAATCTGTGACTAGGCGAATTTTCCACGAATAACTGAAGCCATAAATGCTGAACCGTAAATAAGCTGAGGTCGACTGTATACTGGGAAAGATTAGAAAATAAAGTTGTTTTAAAGCAAAGTATTGGAGACTACTTTTGACATACCGTATATTTATGTTTGTAAGATGACCTTTAGAAAGATGAGGTCAAAAATTATGGCAAATTTTCATTAATTTATCTCATATCTGTAGTGTAAGATGACTGCTAAATTACAAAACCACCTGTATATAGGCTAGCTTTTACAACAGGTCTCTTATGAAACACTGGTCATGTAAAGATGTTATAACGGTATAATAAGATATAGCCAAGATGGCAAGTTTAAGTTCATGACAGTCTGGGGGCAGATGCAGCGTATATTCGGAAGGATACAGCTACATAGAGGAAGAGAGTTCTTTTCATGAAATAACAGTTGGGGTGACTGGTGTGACCATATGATTAATTGGATCCACTGTACACACTATATCACTAGATATCTTTGCACTCATTTAAAACAAAAAGAACTTATGCAGCAACTGATGCTCTACTGTGTTGACAGTTTAAAACCACTTCACAAGTAAGCACAGTTCAGTCTCAAGTCAGCTACATGAGACATCACCATGGTGACATATGATTTTGTAAACCTTTTATGCACAATTTTATATTAAAATGCTTTATTCTTTTATCTATTTTGTTGAATTGGTTATCATTAAACAACATACTGTAAAAGAAAAAACATGTTTATAGTACAGATTTTCTTGCAGGATGCACTAGGCCATCAAACACAAGTACAGTGGGCCCGCAGTATTCGCGTTCTCCAGATTCGTGGACTCACACATTCGCGGATTTCTCTCTGGAACGTTTCCCCGCGGAAAATTCGCAGTATTTTTCTATTTTCTATGAGAAATATCCACAAATTCCTGGGTTTTTTTTTAATCAATTTCATCATAAAATGCACTTTTTGTGATAAAACTATTAAAAAAACCAAGTATGAGAATTTTTAGTGGTTTTTCTTGAGTTTTAACTAACAAAATAGGCTGTTTTTAGCGTTTTTATAGGGGTTCCAAATATTAGCGGGTTCTGACTATTCACTGGGGGGGGGTCTGGTATGCATCCCCTGCGAATATGGGGGGACCACTGTAGTATAAACAAGATAATTGGTCAGTTCGAAGTAGGAGCACTTATTTGACAAACTATACAAAATTTTATTGAAAATTTCATTCGAAAAACTGAATATTCAACAAACGAGGTACCACTGTACAGTAATTTCTCTATGAAAAAATCTGTGACTGCAGTGGGGCATCGCTTAATCGTGAATCAGCAATCACGGAATCAGTCATTCACAGGTTTTTCTTGGACCGCTTCTCAAGCTATATCGCTAGTATGAATCACAGTATCACGGGACAAACGTGTTGCGTATGGGATGTTTATCGGTAGGCTAAGCCTCGATTGCAGTCCGATAATCACAAACATACACGAAACAACTCACATTATGATATTAACTAACAATAAAGGTAATAAAACTATTCTTACCTTATACATTATTGGCATATCTTCATAATAAATAGCCTATTCAAGGTATATGTATGACGTTCATTGGTAGGCTAAACCTAGTTGCAGTGCGATAACCATCAACATACATGAACAGATTCACATTATGATATTAACTGACAATAAAGGTAATAAAACCATTCTCACCTTGTATATTATAGGCATATCTCTGAATTAAGTTCCATTCAGCAACTAAAAACAGTGATGATATTGGTAAAACATCATCAGTTGATTATTTTAAAAATGTAAACAAAACCAGAATGCAAATGGTAGATCGCTATGATCATATCATAATACTATAATATGGTAATAATACATGTAATATGATTAGACACATTAAAACAACAGTTTTATTAAAATGATCATTACTCTCAATACACAACTATTATTCAACTTTTGCTAATGGATATCTGTCAATGTTACAACCTAATCAGGCAAAAGTCACGTTCTCTATATGGAGAAACAGCTGATTGACGTCATCTGCCATAACTATTAAGCATTTAGAGTTGTGTTTAAGTTGTCACTGCCAATATTCAATGGTGGCTTCCAAAGGTAAAAATAAAATACATTTTTACTCATTCTTCATGTAATGGAGATCTGAAGAAAGAATCTCTCATCTCAGTTAAATCAACTTTTATCTATGCGAAGCCAGCCAGCTGACAAAATGTACGTACGTATATGAAAATCAAATTATGGTAGCATTCATAGCAAGATTATCTTTCGAAATTGTAATAGTACTAGTCATGGTAGCAATAATGTTTGGAATATACGTAACATTCATTTTCAATACAAAATACAGTGGTACCTCAGGATACGAAATTAATCCGTTCCGATGCGGCCTTAATAACCTGAGCTTTTCGTATCTTAAACCGCATTTTACATGTAAATTACCCACTTCGTTCCAAGCCCTACAAAAACACCCTAGTAAATTTTATAATAAAGCTAAATTGACCAATAAACCATGAAATATAACAATTTGGACCATTCAATACCTAACTTAATACGTACTACTAATGTGTACTACTACATAGTACCTGTAAATAAAGTGTATTAGTGTGCATGGTATACAACAAAATACTGCACGTACATATGTAGTAAAATGTGGAACCTTACCTTTCAAGTGAGGCTATCTCCGAAAGTGGCAAAAGAGGAGGAGGACAAACGGCAGAAAACTTGTACGTACACTTAACTTTACGAAACACATTAAAAAATGTCAGGAAACATTAAGAATAAACTTTATGAAACACATTAACAAATGGCACAAAACCTTAACACTTAACTTTACAAAAAACATAAAATTTAATTTCTTTTTTTTGTCATTTTTTTATTTTTACATTTTTTCTTTTTACTATTTTATACTTTATGTATTTTTTTTTTTAAAACAAAATTTCAATTTCTTCACCACTTTCAACTGTCTGTTTTTTCGTAGTACCACTTGGATCTTCCTGTTTGCTTACTCCTACTAAAGGCCTCTTTAAAAAATAACTATCCAAGGAAGATTGCTTCTGCCTGCTTTTCACTATGTTCCTGAAACGACTCAGGCAAACGTCATCGAACTGAGCAAGCATACGACCTGTGTAAGCCTTTTCGGGGTGTGTCTTTTCTACAAATGATTGCACCTTATGAAAGGCAGCTACAGCATCCTTAATTTCTACCATTGTCATAGGGTCGTCCTCCTCCTCCTCGCCGCTGCTAGAGAACTCTTCTTGAACTATGTTATATTGCATGGTCTCCAACTCCTTCGGGTCATCTGTCGTAAGCTCCTCGAGAAGGTCATTGACGTCGTCCTCGTCAACGACCAGCCCCATGGACTTGCCGAGTGCAACGATCTCGTCAAGATCTGGTTGCTAAACAGTTTCAGGATCGTCAACTGTTTCTGAATCTGCACCAGCTTCGCCCACGTCGAATCCCTCGAAGTCTCGGGTGGATACAGCATCAGGAAAGAGTTTTCTCCACAAAGAATTCAAGGTTCGCCTCGAAACCTCCTGCCAAGCTTGATCGATGAGTCGGATGCATATTACGATATCGAAATGCTCCTTCCAAAATTCACGCAAGGTGAGGTTTGTGGTATCGGTGATGTCGAAACATCTCTTGAAAAGATGTTTCGTATACAGCTTCTTGAAGTTCGATATCACTTGCTGGTCCATGGGCTGGAGGAGAGGGGTGGTGTTAGGCAGAAGATAAAGAACCTTGATGAAAGAATACTCCGCTAGGATATCTTCCTCGAGGCAGGAGGGTGAGCAGAGGCATTGTCCAACAACAGCAGACATTTCAGAGGGAGGCGCTTCTCTTCCAAGATTTACCCACTCAGTGAACAAGTCTCGTTACCCAGGCTTTCGCATTAGCCCTCCACAACACTGGAAGCTTCTCCTTTAGCAATTTGTGGGCCTTGAAGGCTTGAGGAGTCTGAATGATACACAAGTAGGGGCTTCACCTTGCAATCCCCACTGGCGTTCAAACAAAGTGCGAGTGTAAGCCTGTCTTTCATAGGCTTATGCCTGGGTAGCTTCTTCTCTTCCTCTACGATGTACGTCCGATGAGGAATTTTTTTCCAAAAAAGGCCAGTCTCATCACAGTTGAAGACTTCTGAGAACTGTAGCCTTCGTTGATCGTCATCTCGTCAAACGTCTTAATAAAGGCTTCGGCCGCTTTCGTGTCCGAGCTGGCCGCCTCCCCATGCCGCACCACCGAATGGATGCCAGTCCGTTTCCAGAATTTTTCAAACCACCCATGAGTAGCCTTGAAGTTTGGGGTTGGCGTCGATGTCCCTTCTCCTCCATCGTCTTGGGCAATCAAATCGCCGAAAATATCGCTGGCCTTGTGGCAGATTGCCGTCTAGGATGTTGTATCGCCAGCGATTTCTTTGTCTTTTATCCAGACAAGAAGCAGCCTCTCCATCTCGTCGTGCATGTGGCTCCTCTTGTTGGACAAAATAGTGACGCCCTTGGAAGGTGTAGCTGCTTTGATGGCTTCCTTCTGCTTAAGAATGGTGCCTATCGTCGAAGGATTTCGGCCGTATTCCTTAGCGATCACACTCAACCGCATGCCAGCTTCATACTTCTTGATAATCTCCATTTTTGTCTCCATAGAAAGCATCCTCTTCTTTCCGTGAACTTCAGCAACTTTCTTGGGACCCATGACGACGTATACTGTACGTGATTAAGTTATGTATTATATGTACTAAAGTTCTCACACAACACGAAATCACTAACGAATTTACGTTAATAAACAAAATCGTTACATATGAATGAACAAATTCCGCGTGCATACACAAATGGTGGTGCGAAGCAGTGGGCGAGGGACGCCTTTACGTAGAGCACGACGGGAGAGATGCTGGCCAATAGGAGAGCAGGATCTTATGGCGGTGACTAGCATCAGGAACCAATGGGAGAGCGGGAGGATGATGGTGAGTCTACTCAGTTGGCGGTGCGCAAATTTTAAAATTGTTATCGGTGGTCCAGGCGAATCTCGGGACTTTACAGCAATAACCTTTCGTAACCTGAATTATCTTCGTATGTAGAGCCAAAAAAATCTTCGTATTAGCTTTTGTAACTTGAATTTTTCGTAAGCTGGGACTTTCATATGTCGAGGTACCACTGTATTATTGTTATTCTGGTAGTAATGGAATTTTTATTCTAAAATTAATATTAATAATACTTACCTGTATAACTTATCTAGCCCTAAATCCCCAAAAACCGCACCAAAATTTACCACACTGGCAACCCTGTTACCTCCTATTCTGTCCGCCAGTTGGCAACGCTGCCATTGACAGTTACAAAACCTTCCCTGAAAATCAGTTGTGATAGGCAGATCGTGGGGTAGGATGGGTGGGACTAGATAAACTATACAGGTATTATTATCTGAGTACAATTTCCCCTTCGGACAGAATAGGACATAAAACAATCAAAGAAATATATATCATAGGCAATAAAAACTCAACCCGAGGTCTAAGATACTAAGAACTCAAAGTCTCCTACCATAATGCCGCAGAACTGAGGTAGTAAAGGACAAGGAGTAAGTGTATAGTCAGTCAGTCTGTACTAAAGTCAGGTGACCGACCAGTCAGACAAAATGAGGACAGCAAGGCTGCACCCCGATGACTTTATCAAGCACTACGACACCTGCTCTCTCACGAATGTCTGGCGCCAAGAGAGAGGATCGGGTATTGACAATTCTTTCCCTGAGATGAGTGCCTGGACTGCCTTGGCGATTCAAAGCTAAGCAAACATTGGGGGTGTATCAACGCAACCCAAAGTCGCCAGCAGCGATATCAGCTCATGAGCAACTCCTGACTTGAGCTTTCTGGTGCCAAGAGAAAGGAGCGCGGAGCAAAAAGGCGACTCAGTCCCGAAAGACGAGTGCTGGCAGTCCAACCTGGTCTCATGTTAAACGATCATCGGAGGGTGTATCAACGCAACCAATGTCAACAAGAAACTCAGGGCTACTAAATGTCGCCTGATCTCGCACGAGTGTCTGACTCCGAGAAAACAGGTGAGATAAAAAGTAGATGGTGAACGAGTCACCAGATGACAGCAGACGATCCATCGACTAATTCCCTATCCAGAAGGACAATGGAAGAAGCGTGAGTCGTCAGGACAAGCGAACCAGTGGCTAGTCCTAGGTCGGCATCGACTTTGGGAGAAGCATAGTCGCCAGTGCCGACAACCCAGTGGCTGGTCCTATGTCACACTGACAATGGAAGCAGCTTGAGTTGTCAAGCAGCTGGTCCTTGTCATCAACAACACCTAAATACCAAACTGCCTAATTCCCATTATAACTAAACCAAAAACTGCCATAAGTTATAATGTAAAAACAAAAAATATATACAACAAAAAAGAAAAAATAATATACAGGTAGCAACCAAACGTAAAACAGGAAGACTACCTAATTCTCCTGTCTGACGACCTCTCCTGCCATCACCAACGGGCCCAAGGAACGAAGGTCGCCTAGAACTAGAGCAATATCCCTCAAGTAAAAGGAGGCAAAAAACAGAATTAGAATGCTAAGTCGCCGCCTCAAGCACTTTGGCGACCGAGACGTTTTTCATAAAAGCTACTGATGTAGCAACTGCTCTAATACTGCGTGCTCTCAGCGTCTGGATCTCTGAGAAAAAAGGATAGACCATTCTTTGATATAGGTCTCGACATTTCAGGGTGAAACAAACAGATGACGGGGACGACCCTGATTGTCCTTCATCCGACGTAAATAGCATGAGAGCGCCCTAACAGGGTAAAGAACTAATTCCTCATTAAATTACCGACAAAGTCGACCAGCGACTTCAGCACGAAAGACCTGGGAATGGGATTATCAGACGATTCGGGAAGGAATGACAAAATCATGTCTTATCCAAATCTAGCAACCAGATAAGTGTGTGCTTGCAGTTTACCCACCCTCTTGGCTGTAGCCAGCGAGACAAGGAAGAGTTTCTTAGAAGAGAGGTCCCTAAAATCAGCCATATTCAGAGGCTCAAACGGAGGGAACCTAAAGAGTTTAAGGACTTTACTAATGTCCCATGTCGAAACTGCAGACTGGGTTGGCCAACTGTTGTGCCACTCTGGAGAAGAACCCTTTGTGCTTGGAGAATCTCCTGACAGTCTCCAGGCATGAAGATGAGCATGTGGAGCCTCTGATGGAACCGATGAAAATGGGGTTGTTTGAGAAGATCTGGTCTCTATCAGACGAATGGGGGGCTCCACCAGAGCTTGCACTAAGTCAGGAAACCCCTCCTTTTGTGGCCAGAAGGGGGCAATCAAGGTGAGATACAGATGCTTGGTTGCTCTTACTTTGTTGAGTACTGACCTCACCAGAGCGAACGGAGGAAATGCATGGGCTTGAAGGCCCTCCCAGTCCTGCATAAGAGCGTCTATCCCGGCACTCTGAGGAGTCTGGTAAGAGGCAAAGAAGATCTGGCACCTAAAATTCAGTGGGGTGGCAAACAGACTGACTGTGACAGGCCACTTCTTCCTGAGGCTGTCGAAGACTTCCTGGCAAGTGTCCAATCCGACCCTTGAACTTCGTTCGGTCTCGACAAGGCATCTGCTAAGACATTGTGATGGCCCAGGATAAACTGAGGGACCAACGTAATCCCCGTCTTCTGCCCAACACAGGATTGATCGCGCTTCTTGATTGAGAAGGTCCGACTGTGTGCCATCTTGGTTTCTCAAGTAGGAGACTGCTGTGGTGTTGTCGACGAAGATCGCGACAACCGACTCCAACAGTTGATCCTGAAATGAAAGACGGCCTAGGTACACTGCCCTTAGTTCCTTCCAATTTATTGACATGATCCTCTCTTCCTCTGACCAAAGGCCCGAAGCGACTTCGGAGCCCAGGTGTGCACCCCAACCTTGATCCGAGGCGTCTGACTAAAACATTAGGTCTGGCAGAACTGAAAGAAGAGATGTCCCTGACTTGAGGCGGTGAACTTGCATCCACCAACCGAGATCCTTCAGACATCCAACACGACTATCGTGTCCTCGGACACGAAATCCCACGACTGGAGAAGTGTCGACTGAAGGGACCTCATTCTGAGACGACCTCCGGGAACCAGTTGGATGAGGGATGACAAATGGCCCAGGAGTGTCCTCCAAAGAGAAACTGGCTGCATTACGGAGGACAAAAATTCTTCGACCAGACTTAGAAGCTTGTCTATCCATTTTGGAGCGGGAGAAGCCCTCAAAATCTGGGAATTCTAAACAATCCCCAGATAAGTCATGATCTGGCAAGGGATTAGACTGGACTTGTCGAAGTTGATATGAATGCCCAACTCGACACAAAGAGACAGAACTATCTCCCTCGACCGGAGACATTTATCTAGAGATTCGGCCTGGACAAACCAATCGTCCAGATACCGAAGCATCCTTACATTTAACTGATGCAGAATAGCCGAAACAGGAGCCATCACCCGAGAAAAGACCTGTGGAGCAGTGGTGAGGCCAAAACAAAGGGTCTTGAACTGGAAAACTCCTGAGTCCGTGAAAAACCAAAGGTAAGGTCTGCTCTTTGGATGGATGGGGATTTGCAGATAAGCATCCTGCAGATCGATGGAAACTTTAGAATGAACTTGTTCAAGACCGAAAGATCTATGATGGGGCGCCAGGCACCCAAGGCCTTTAGAACTACAACACCCATGAGTAAAACCCGGAAGGAGGAGGAGCTCGCTCTATGGCATCCTTCTCCAAGAGAGCCGAAAGCTCCATCTCCAAGGCTTGATCCCTGATTGAGTGCAGGGAATAACCGCTGAACTCGAGAGGACGATTGGAAAGTGGAGGTCTCGAAACAAAAGGGAACTCGCAACCTGCCTTCAGGACCTCCACCACACAAGCATCCACTGCTCTCTCCTGCCAAGCTGACCAATGGCGAGAGAGACAAGCTCCTACTGTGGTCTCCGGGCGAGGTAATGACTCCTACTTCCGAAAATTCTTACGCAGAGGCAAGGAAGAAGAAGAAGGTCCACCTGGAGGTTGAGCTCTTCCCCTGCCCTTTGAACCACGCCTAGAACCTCTCCTCCGTTTCAAAGAGTGACCAGAGGAGGAAGCTGAGGCGCCAAAAACCTGAGATGTACTCTGGAAAAACGAGCCAGAAACGAGGAGGTTGTTGGGCTGGAGCAGAAGGTACAGATCTGAAACTAAACTTACGCTTACTCCTTGAAGGAACGGGAGGAAGACCAGAGGAAAAAGCCCTTGATAAGGCCCAGTGAGCTTGGGAAGAGGCATCACCTTGATGTTCCTTCGAAACCTCAGATATATCAAATAGGGAATCGCCAAAAGGAGAAGAGGACAACAAACTGTTTCTCTGAATCTCCGATACACAGGAGCGTAACTGCGACAAATACAGGCTACGCCTTAGAGAAACAAGAAAGGCCTGCATTGAAGCGGCAAGCTCGTTCTGATGTACAGAAGCGATTGAAATAGAAGAGCAGAATTTCTCAAAAAGAGCACCACCGGGAGGAAAATACCCGGAGTCCTTGATATACATTAAGACCTCCGAGTACCCACATATTGAAGGATTGAGCTTTTTGTAAGGGGCTCATAACAGACTCCGTGGCAATAATGTCTTCGATTGAGACCGAGACCGAAGCCTTGGAAAGCAAAGGTTGACCCGAAAGTCAGACAAAATCAGGATTTGGTTTGGGGGATCGAGAGAATGATGTATCATCCACCACCTGATAAACTCCTCTCCGGTGTCGTAGAAGAGAAGAGAGTTTCCTCTTCCCTTCCCCGATCACCTTTGAAAGTTTAGCGGCGACGTCTGCCCTCACTCTCGCGAACCTCTGAGCAAGGGAAAAACGTAAAAATTCCCGCGACTGGGAAGGACCGTCAAGAAAAATCCCTTCTGTAATATAACAAGGCAGATGCTGCTTCTGCTTAGGCCTCGCCTGAGGAAGAAAACTCAAAATTAATTCAATAAGTTTCTTGAACTCGACATCATGACCGCCGTTCAAAGAAACATCAATATCGTCAGATCCTAACTGAGAAACTTCCCCTGAAGTAAGATCCTGACGACTAGCTATCATAGGTCTAACACTAATACCCCTCCCCCTTCTCCTAAATAAGCGCCCTTTGACACTGTTACGGGACTAACAGAGGACACATTGGGTAAAGAATCATCAGTCACCTGCCCGGGCCGGATCCCCCCTAGGCCTTCGCCACAACGGGGTTCACAAGCCGGGGTATCTGTCGCACCGTTACCCATGGTGCTGTCGACAGGTACCTGACGAGGAGCTGAAAATGAATCTACAAAGTGTGTTAGACATTCTAGTAAAAGCTTCTTCAAAATTCTCTGACAGCTTGTTAAACTTAGCTGAAATGTCTCTATCTAGCTAAACTAAGCTGTAATTTTTCAAACTTTTGTTTCCAACTAGTTTCCATCGCCAAAACCTTTGAATCAACATCAGAAACGACTTCACTATTTACCGGTTGTACAGGTGGCAAAGCATCAATTAATTCGGAATCGGAATCACACGATACCGAAACCGAAGAACCAGAACCATGAGCGCACAAATCAAGGAAATGCTACCGATTTCTTTTTCTCCTTAATAAATCTGTTACCCTGCAAGATTCTTTGATGTTTCATATAGACTAAGTCAAGTCTTCGTCAGACCAAGGCTTAAAGAAGTCACAACGATAAGTCAAGTCACAAACCTGTCCACGACAAAAGCAACAAATGTCATGGGGTTCATACTCCCTGCTACTCATCCTTGTCCCACAAGCCGGGCAATTCCTGATGTTGCTGGCAGAAAGAAGCATCGAATTATCTTGGTAATCCATTGGACTGTTGGACAGGTCACGTAATTCCAAGTCGTGCAAAAATTCGTAATATAATATAAATACCACGATAGAAATAAAAGTTAATTCACTATTTCGTGGATGTAATACGTGAGTGGTAATTAACCAAGTCGCATTAACAATTAATGAGAGCTTTAAAGGCACAAAAAGGTTTAGGAAATTTATAAAGAGCGGCCGTGATGTAAACAACATGGGCGCTCGTTAACAACTGATTTTCAGGGAAGGTTTTGTAACTGTCAACGGCAGCGTTGCCAACTGGCAGACAGAATAGGAGGTAACAGGGTTGCCAATGTGGCAAATTTTGGTGTGGATTTTGGGGATTTAGGGCTAGATAAATTATATTAAGGTAATGTTTATTAATAATTATAGTTTAGAATGATCTGAGCATTTTCAGGGGTTTGTGGCAGTGATGAAACAAACAAAATAAAGTTTTCATTTTAGGCTACGCGTTTAGGAAAAACATGAATAGAATTGGCTTTGCGACTTCATTTATTTTGATTTTTTTAATGATACAATAACTATCATTTGTACAACTAACACGGATCTGTTGAGTCCAGTGTTCCCAATTTTGCATTTTTAATGCTAGCTTTCATTTTCTTGAGGTAATTAGCAAGAAAATTTTCAATCTAGCATCTGGCAGGAAAACTTGCATTTGTTTTCAAATACATCTAGCATACATAATTTGACATCAAAACTTTGTTATGTTAAGTTGAATATTTCTTTTATTCTATTATGTTTGGTATATCATATAAGAAAAAGAACAAAATCTTGCAAAACCATTTTCAGGAATTAAACAGATTAGGTTTCGAAATTATTAGGAATCATGTAACGTAATGTACAAGTAAACTGTGTATGGTAGAAACATGTTTGAGTAAAAAAAAGAGAGTAATCAGTTGAAATTGGCTGGGTGGCATTGTTGTGTATGATATGATTTTTTTTATCACTTTATGGAGCAAAATCTAGCAAGAAATTGCATTCCCATTTGGCAACATTGGCCCGCCCACGTTTTATGTTGTTATTGAACTCATGTTCACCGCGTTCTTTAAATTGTACCCATATAAATGAGTAAATTATGTGGCATCCAAAAGCCCTGATTCTTTTACTCTTATGGGAAAGATGCCAAAACGTCAGATGAAGGTTATTACGTGTAATATATTAACGTGTTGTGAAGAAGGGAAGAGATGTTTCGCTGCATGCTGCTGGTAGCATTATCTTTATTAATAATCCGATTGCACTGCAAAATTGTTGCCATCTTCATCAACACAGAACGTTGTGATTACCCATATGATTTACATAATTTTAATATTTCTCTTACCTCTCTCCCTCTCTTTCCTTATAAATGAAAGAAAGGCCATGTGAGTACGTAACAGCACACGCGTATGTAGGCTTCTAGCTGTAATCCATAGGCTAGTAGGCTACATATGTATAGTAGTATGTATACTATATATATTTTTAAGGCTGTTGTAAAAATTTTGAAACTATCTTAAATTTAGTTTATGGTGATAGTTGAAGACATATTTGGTGTTTGAACTAAGGTAGGCAGTTATAAACATTGGAATAGTGGTCTTGGGTGGGTTAACTATTAAAGTAGGCAGTTTTTATCAATTTTTGAGGGGCGTACCAGGATAACACGGGTATTTACTTATCACGGGAGGTTCTGGGCCCTATCCCCTGCGATTATCGAGGCCCTACTGTATGTGAATTTTCCACAAATAACTGAAGCCATGAATGCTGAACCGTAAATAAGCTGAGGTTGACTGTATACTGGGAAAGCTTTGAAAATAAAGTATTGGAGACTACTTTTGACATACCGTATATTTATGTTTGTAAGATGACCTTTAGAAAGACGAGGTCAAAAATTATGGCAAATTTTCATTAATTTATCTCATATCTGTAGTATAAGATGACTGCTAAATTACAAAACCACCTGTGTATGGGCTAGCTTTTACAACAGGTCTCTTATGAAACACTGGTCATGTAAAGATGTTATCACGGTATAATAAGATATAGCCAAGATGGCAAGTTTAAGCTCATGACAGTCTGGGGGCAGATGCAGTGTATATTCGGAAGGATACGGCTACATAGAGGAAGAGAGTTCTTTTCGTGAAATAACAGGTTGGGGTGACTGGTGTGACCATATGATTAATTGGATCCACTGTACACTAGATCACTAGATATCTTTGCACTCATTTAAAACCAAAAAAGAACCTTAATTGTAAGCAACTGATGCTCTACTGTGTTGACAGTTTAAATTTTACCATTTCACAAGCAAGCACAGTTCAAGTTCTCAACACTTAGTGCTGGGGTACTGGCATTAACAGTAGTTATTGTTTGTACTAGCAAAATAACTGCTTGGCCAAGTTTCTGACATGGGAAAAGGCTGATGAATGACATGCAACCTGGCCATCTATCCCAAGACATATAACAAAATGAATTTAAAATATACATGAAAGATTTACACAAAACATTCTGGAACAAGTCTCATTATAGTATTTGCATTCTATATTGTCTAAATGTTTCCTGTTTCCTGTGTGGAAATAAAACATGACTGACTTTACTCAATATTCACTGAAGTATAGACTGATTTTTTTTGTCATTGCACCCTTGTCTTATGAACATTTTCTCCACTGAGAAATTGCTTTAGTTTATTTAGTTAAGCTAAATCAAATGCAAAATTTACAACAACCATTCCTGAGCTTTCTATTATAATTTTTCATTTTACAAACTTTTTGTGTTCTCTTATCTTTGCTTAGACTCAAATGCCTCGACTTATCAACTTACTAAACAAGAAAAAAATAGGATACTCTTCAACTGATAAACTGAGATTTATATGGTAGTACTCGCAAAATTAAAAGATCCCTTTACAATCAGATCGCAACTTACTTTTACCCGTTGGGTTTGCTTGTGATCCAGGTAACGCTGGAAAATCTTCACTACTCATGGTAAACTCCGACGTTTCAGGAGTGGGTTGCTTGACCATACCAACTGCAAAGAAATAAGGTCACAGTAATACAATGTCATCAAAATGCTGAAACTTGACTGACCAGAGATCAGCAATACTTCTAAAATACTAATAATACTAATACAAGTGTAAATTTACTTAGGAAACAACAAAAAATAAAGCAAAATCACTGGAACTGGCACCAATGATTCCAATACATATTTTTTTAGTCATTTTTCACAGACCAATTTTGAATTTTTCCAGCAAAAAATTCAAAAAAGGACAACGCAAGTTAATCCTAATAATGTAATTCTCAAACTTATAAAATTCAAGCTCAACTGGTGTTTATGAAGATGTGTAATCGTATACTCCTACTTTTGGTATCATCTTTACCAAACTAGGACACAAATCATACATATGTAACCAACATATTTTCCATATTTCCAGGACAAAGTTAAGTTTTTTCCACGCTGGACGAGTGGTTTTCAGGCTCGGCTGCCAATCCGGTGGTCTGAGATTTGATTCCCGGCTCAGCCAACGCGGAATCAGAGGAATTTATTTCTCGATATAGTGTGGTTCGGATCCCACAATAAGCTGTAGGCCCCGTTGCTAGGTGACCCATTGGTTCCTAGACACATGAAATATCTAATCCTTCGGGCTAGCCCTAGGAGAGCTGTTAATCAGATCAGTGGTCTGGTAAAATGTTATTGTTATAATACAATTAAGTTTGTTCATACTTACCTGGCAGATATATATATATAGCTGTATTTCTGACGTCCGACAGAATTTCAAAATTCGCGGCACACGTAGTGGGGCGGTCAGGTGGTAGTACCCATTCCCGCCGCCGGGCGGCGGATATCAGGAACCATTCCCATTTTCTATTCATATTTATTCATGGCCCTTGTCTCCTGAGGGGAGGAGGGTGGGCACTCTAAGTATATATATCTGCCAGTAGTATTGAACAAACTTAATTGTATTATAACAATAACATTTTGTTCATGAAACTTACCTGACAGATATATATATAGCTGAATCACACCTTCGGATGGTGGGTAGAGACAGACTAGGATTTTTTAGGAAATTTAAATTAAAATAAAAGATTAACTTATTGGTTCCTTACCTGATAGCAAAGTAGACTATGTGATTACTGTCACCTAAGCCTGCTTATGCTTTATCAGAGTTGCCAGCCAGGTGTTGACTGTAGTGCTGGCGCTCTCTGGATGCTCTGTCAACGGGGGCGTGACCACAATGCGACAAGACCATCTAGGCAAACATATGGCAGTAACACAGCAACTGACCACCACCTGACCAACTACGCAAAAAACCCCTGATATTAACACTAAGGAATGGGAGATTTTTCACAGATGATCTCACCATCAACCAAAAAACATAATAAAACTAACCTAACTAAGCTAAGGGATAGGGAGAGAGCTACCTTCAGCCCCCAAAACTGTGTCTGCCGAAATGTAAGGTCCCAAAAGAACTACAGTTCTCGTAAATCGTCCTCACATCCCAGGATGGTTTAACTGAGCGAGGGACCGAATACGGAACTTGGGGCTCCATCCAGAAAGGTGCTATACAAGAAGATCTCTGATCTAAGACATGTTCCCTTTGGAAAGGCAAGAGAGGTAGCTACGGCTCCTCGGACCATCGTTGAGCTTGTTCCACTTTAAAGAGGCGCATATCAGGTCTTTCTTGGCAAGACTGAATGAGCCTCTTTAATGACGTCCCTCAAGAAGAAAGGCAAAACAGCATTCTTTCGAAAACAACATCAAATCCGGTTTCTCTTCACCGAGCACCAGAAGATTACGCCTGAAGGGACTCCTCTTTATCTCTCTAAGTCCTATTCAACATAGCAACTTGAGAGCCCATGACCAGGGCCACCAGGGGCCTCTCTATTCTGGTTCTTGACCCATCTTGCTGTTTTTTTTTTTTGTTAGAATTCCTTCGATTTTTATTCCTTTGATTTCAAAGCCTATTTGGCCAAAGGATCTTAGGACCGGGTTCTCGGTTCTTAGCCAAGAAAGAAACGGTTTAGAAAGAAGGGTTCAACGAGCAGGACAGCCGCTTTGGCTTCCCTTGAACAACCCACTAGGCTACTGAACGCCTTGGATTTCAACACTATCTTCGCCGTCGCCAGAGAAGTTAGGAAAAGCGTTTTTCCTCGTTAAGTCCCTTAGAGAAGCTTCATGGAGAGGCTCAAAGGGACACTTTAGCAATCAGATTGTTTCAACACCAACCCCATCCTAAATTTCCATGGAGGGCGGTCCCTTGCTTGTTGGGAATTTTGGTAGCTTTCAAACGACCTTAAGAGATCGGCAGATCCTTATTGTCCGGAGAGGTGCATTTCCTTCCCTGTGGGCGAAAAAACGGCAGACAACATAACTCCTATAACCCTTGATGTTTAAGGGAACTTGCCAAATTTTTTGCACATTTCTTAGAGGGAGTAAGAAATCTGCTATCTGATTCCACAGAGGGTTCGTGGAAAGAGGGAAACCTTTCCTTCCTTCTGGCCCACCATTGGTTTTTTACCCCTGAAAGGGAAGACACCTTAGACTGGTAGACAGCTCTTGAAGAAGGGCTCTTGCTGAGAATTAGCGGATTGCTCTCCGCAGCTCTGCCTTTGAAAAGCCTCTCGCTCCTGGCCAGCTTTTTTCGATAGTATGAACCGCAGTCAGGGCCAGAAGGCGGAGAGGGTTTTGGTGAAACCCTTTTATTTTTGAAGTGAGGGCTGTCTGAGTTAGGATCTCTCCTTCCAGGTCAAACGTTTCTTGGGAAGTCCACCCAAAGGGAAACGTCCATGAACCTCTGTGAAACCACTCTCTTGGCTGGCCACATTGGGCGGGGCAATCAAGTCAACCATTGTCCCTTCTGAACGCTGCGAAACTTTCTCATTACGTCCCCCATGATTCTTGAAATGGGGGGAAAAGGCGTAAAGATCCAGGTCTGTCCCAGTTTTCCAGAGCAACGCGTCCACTTGGGGGGGCAATTGGCCCCTGGGTCCATAAACGGGTGGGGAGCAATACAGGAGGAAGCCTCTTCGTCCTTGGATGTAGACGGAACAGGTCTAACTAGAGGACCGTCCCCACAATTTCTTTCCATAAACTTTTGACAGACTTCCCTGGTGCAAGGTCCATTCTGTTCCGGTAGAATCTGATTCCGGCGGCTGAGAATGGTCCGCCCTGGACATTCTGAAAACCCCTGCCACGGAATCTTGTCAGGGATCTTGATGTGCCTTGCTGTCTGCCCATAGCAGAACTTCCTTCGCCAGGAGAAAAAAGGGATCTGGAGCGAGTCCCTCCATGATCCTTTAGATAACGCAAGGGCATGTGGTACTGTCCCGAGTTGACTTGAACAACCTTTGCTTGTACAGCTTTCTTTCGAAGAACTGGCCAGCGACAGGAAAATATCGCTGCCAGTTTTCCTTTACATTGATGTGCCAGGCTACCTCGTTTTCCCCTCTCCAGGAGCCTGACACGTTCTTCCCCCCCTAGTGTTGCTTCCCCAACCGGAAAGTTGAGGAAGCGGTACTGCAGAAACCAACACTAGGGTCGGGGCTCCAGAAGATTTAAGGAGAGGCCCCTCCTTCGTTTAACTTCTGAGGGTCCGAGCCACCAATCTTAAGTGTACTCTTCACTTCGTTGGCCAAAGAAAAAAAAATCCCTTAGGAATCGCATTCAGGTCCCCTCCCCTTTCGACGTCCATTCTTCCGCAAGAAGGAATTGAAAGAAGGCCTGAGGTGCAGTTCTTCCCAGCGAGACAAAACTTTTCTAGTGAGGAAATGGTGCCCAGCAGACTCAATCCAACTCCCTCACCGAACAAGCTTTCTCTCTCTAGGAAGGTCTGCGACTTTCTCTAACCCCAGTCGCTGGACGTTCTGGGATTGGAAACGCCGAAAAGCCACTTGAATCCATCTGAATCCCCCAGATACACGGATGGACCTGGTGTCGGGGTCTTCCGATGGCGACTTTTCGGTGTTTGACCAACAGACCCAGGGAGACTTTGCTAGGGATAAGCCAGTAACAAAACTGAAGGTCCTTCAGACACTTCTGCCTCGGACGACGCTCTGATCAGCCAATCGTCGAGGGTAGAGGGATATTCCTGATTCCATGACGAATGTAGCCACTTCGCTACAGCCTTCATAATTATTGTGAAAACCATTTGGGGCCGGCCTTGCTTGAGACCGGAAACAAAGGCTTCTGAACTGCCAAACCCTGTTGTCCAAGACGAATCTCAGGTTACTTCATTGAAAAAGGAGGGTTGGACTGGGAACGTGGAAGTATGCGTCCATGCAGGTCCCTAGGAGGAACACCATCTCCAGTCGCCAGTTTCCCTCCAATGCTCCCAAGCACACCGACTGCGGGCCGTCTCCATTCTGAACTTTTATCTTTTCTACCCAAAAAGATGTTAGCCATGCTCACATCCAGGACCGGGCGCCAACCTGACGACTGCCTTCGGCACTAGGAACAAAATCCTTGTTGTAGAAGCCGGGTGAACTCTAGGTCCAAGACTTGTTTTTCCACCCCGCTCCTTTTTTCGACCATCTGGTCTAAGAGATCGAAAAGAACCCTGTTTTCTTATCTACCCTGATAGGATGGAGAGAGGTTCCTCTGGGAGTCGAAGTCAAAAGGAGGTAGGATGAAGAAAAGGGATCTTGTACCCCCCGTTCTACTATCTTGAGGTCCAATGGATCCGCCTCCTCGCTGCCCCAAGACTTCCGCAAAGAATTCCAGTCTGGCCCCGACTGGTTTTGGGGTCTGAAAGGACGAGAATCCTTCATTTGCTGTTTTTTCGTTCGGTTTTGAATGAAGCTCTTCCTTCCTCCGAAACAAACCCTCTCCCTCGAGGAGCTGCTCTCGAGGGGGGAGGGGGCCCCGCCCAAGAAAGGGTTTGACTTTCTTCGGGGGTTTTGCTGAAACTGTTTGGGACGTTGGAAGGAAAACCGCTGGGACCCGTCCTTGGAAGACTGAAACCCAAGAGGTCCTGGGTCCGCCTTTTTATTGCAACTCTGTGGCAAGATCCTTTACCCATAGCCTGGGGGGAAGAGATGAGTCCGAAAGAGGCGGCAAGAAAGAAGCAATTCCTTGCTTTCTGAGCTGTGGAGATACCGACTTAGCCGAGTAAAATTGCACAGCAGTTGCTCTTTTCTTCAGGAAAGGCTAGTTCCAAAAATTCGAAAACTAAGCTCCTCCGAACCATCCCTGAACGGCCTTTGTCCCATACATGACAACAAACCCGCTGGTAACCAAGCTCCCCCAGACTGAGAAGAAATCAGGAACTTCTAGGGAACTGGAAGGTCCAAAACTCCCAGCAACCAGTAGAGGAAATTAAAAACATTAAGGGTACGAAGAACGTCCCTTCAAGTGGTGGTTCCAGTCTCAACCGGAGTTCCAGGTTTCCACCTTAGCCGACGCTTAAGAAAGAGACAACCCTACCTCTGGGCGTCCACTAAAACTGGGAGAAGTCACGCCCAACGCGGACGAAGGGACCTTTATCCCGGACATCCTCCTTGGTCCTCATACCAAACTCCTCCCTTTTACCCGGCGAGGTCTAGAGGGTTGTATGGGCGAAAGTGGTCTTGCCCTGGATCCTTCCTTCCTTTTGTACATAAAGTCTTGAAGTTTCTTAAACGCCCTCTTGGTCGACAGAGACGTTCTTCATTTCGACGAATTCAGGGGTCCTTTACGGTCTTGGACGACGAAAGTTTGTGAGGGATGGAGAACCTAGGGGCCTGTCGGCTGGAACTTGTCTCCGAATGCTGAAACGTAACCAGCCTTAACAAGAAACCTTGTAGTCCGAAGACAGCTGAAGCTACCGGCATGTGTTTTGTTCTTCCTCTACCGGTAAAACTCCCCTGGAACCTACTAAGCTCCCCTTCCTCCCTAAGAGGAAACTGGAAGAACGCCCTAATTTTTTTTTGCAGGAAAAGAGGGAGTACGTCCCTTAGGTCTCAATCCTGAATAAAGACTTCAGTTGGTTGGAAGTATTACACCCTTCACAAGGTACGGAAGCAGCCGTACGTTGATCTTTAGATGCAACGGGGACCATCTTCCGAAAGAAAGGAACATCCTTAGAAGCCACGTTAACTGTCCCCTTTTACCACCGACAAGCTTCCCCTACGAAAGGAAGCGCGAGCTTCCTGAACGAGCCCGGCCGGACCCAGCCAAAAGCGTCCTGCTTAGACAACAACGCCACACCACCCCGCGTCCAGCCTTTGCAGTTCTCCCCAACGCGGTCCTGCTTCACCCTTCGAAAAGCGAAAAATAGCCTGCTTCCACAACGGCGAGCGTCCTGCGGAGCGTCCCTCAAAAGCGTCCTGTCCTATAACCAGAAAGCGTCCTGCTTTTCGAACCCGAAGCGTCCCTGCCCGAGCGTCCATTCAAAAAGAATCGTTGAAAGAGAGCGCCAAATGCGTCCCTGTCCTAGAAACGCACGAGCGTCCCTGCCGAGCGTCCTCAACCGCTACTTGCCGGATGAGCGGCAAAGAGTCCTGCTTTCGAACAGCCGAGCGTCCTGACGAGCGTCCGCTCCTGGAAGAGAGTAAAAGATCTGCTAGCGAGGAGCGAGAACGTTGACGATCCGGAGGAGGAGAGAGAGAACGAGCTGAGCTGAGAGAGAATGAGGCCGCTTAGTCCCTCTTGAACGGGCAGGTACCGAACGTCCCTTCCTACGCCTTAGGCTCCGACTGCACCCTGCCCTGCGGGCAAGTACCTCTGAGGACCATCAGCGACGTAATCTGGTCCTGAAAAGGGACCACAAGGATAAGCCTTCGTAGGTTGGGAACGAAAGGAAGCAAAAGAAGGGGCAGGACTTGAGACCTGCGAGGAAGGCGAGGGGGCGAGGGGACCGCCTTCCTTTCCTTCTTAGCAGGTACAGCTTATCTTGCCTCCTCAGGTGAACAACGACCCTGTGGCGTTCGGACAAACGAACGTTCCTCATCGGTAGAAAAGCCTTCCCTTCCTCTTCTTTGAGGATGGCAAAGGCGTCATAAAGCGTCCTCTGACGAAAGATGGAAGAAACCATAGGACGTTGAAGGTACATCCCCCAAAGCGGAAAACGTCCCCTTTTCAACGGACGCGGAGTTCTCTCCGAGCGCTCCACCCCCTTGCGGCGGGGAGGACGCTTCGGAGGACGAAAAGCAATTCCTATTCAGGATACGCGGCTGACCTTGGCAGCCTGGGATTTAGCAAACAAAAGGCCTGCCGAAGGGACGCCCAGATCGGTGGGGGGAGCCCCCGTAACCCTCCCTCTGCGGCTTTCGACATACCCACTCCCCTGAGTTCCTGGGAGTCCGATAGAGGTCTAGGCCTAGAGGCATTTAGGGGCCGATCCTGACGCCCCCTTCCCCTCCACAAACACTAGGGGCACCTAACAACAAACTTTCACTGGCCGGTTTTCTAGGGCCAAAACTTTAGATTCGAAGAGCACAGAATTAGACTCTAGAATCAGAGAAAGGGGTGTTCCTTACCTTCCACCAACACAGCACCTGGGGCCCGAAGGCAACAAAACAGGATTAGGTTGGGGCAAAAATCTACTGGTGTTAGAGGCTAGGGAAATGTTACTATCCTTACCATTAGTAGAGCTGCACCCTTGGAGGAAGACCTTCCTTGACCTCTATCGCGCTCCTAATTTTACGCCGATAGGTCGCAGTACATCCTCCATATTATCATCCAATCCAAATCTCCTTACAAATTCATTGCACCGATTCATCAACCCCACGCAAACATGCCCCCTGCAAATTCCATAACAAAACTGTGGTGATGGAATTCAACCTGAAGGTTTAAAGAAGCCTCAGCCTTACATGTTTCCACTTCCCACACCACAATCCCTGAAACTTCCCGAACGTTGCATCCAGAACATACTGAAATCTAGGAAAAAGCCAATCCAAAATCAAAAACCAATCCCACTCAATTCCGCCGTGCCATCAACCAAAAAAATCCAGAAAGTCAATACCCAAAAAGTCAATCCAGGATAATATTAAGCGAGATAATGAAAAAAATCCCTAGACTGGAGGTACTGTAAACAGATGTTTTTGCAGCACCGGCGACAGAAAAAAAAGATGATTGTAGAAAAATGGGAATTGGTTCCTGATATCCCCGCCCGGGGCCCGGCGGCGGGAATGGGTACTACCACCTGACCGCCACCCCACTACCGTGTTGCCGCGAATTTTGAAAAATTCTGTCCAGACGTCAGAAATACAGCTATATATATATCTGTTTCAGGGTAAGTTTTCATGAAACAAAACTAAAATATTTAACTTAAGAAAATAGTTATTTTTTTGCGTCTTGACATACAGGAGTGGTAGCAGAACTATGGCAATGCACTATCTGGAATCCAAAGGTTACACCACCAGAATGGCAACTCAGAGTAAAAGATCTGCCGTATGCATTGCTCCAGTTATCAAGCAGCCTGGCGAGCGTTCCTGAATTGCAGTTAACCATTTTGACAGAACAACAACTTCACTGCCTTTGCTTTAGAACCTTCCACAACTTTATTTTTCTTTTTGTTTTTTGGCATTCCTAGAATGAAACCTGGTTTAACAATGTATACAGTAAGGAGCCCCGGGACCTCGATGCTAAATTCTTTTCCGTAAAGAAGCTACAAGATGTGATGTTTAGTTAGAGATCTAGAATGAGAATTTTTTCCATAAGAAACTGAAAAAATGGATTACATCAAACCAGTTCTTGACCTACCACTTATTACCCTCTTTTACCTTTGCCTTGTATACAAATCATTACACAAATTAAGATGAAATAAGTTCAGCGTTAAATAACATACCATATTAAGACGCACCTTTTTCAGTTTTAAATATATACCGTATTAAAATAACTACCCTACATATGACCAATGCGGCCATATTGCCAATGTAATAATTAGGCTTGAAAATCTAGCCTAATTATTACAGAAAATTAATAAAACATTAATTAACAATAAGCCAACTTGTCTGTTACCATAAACTTCAGAAAAATTCCCTAAGTTACATCGCCAGCTAATGGCGTGAGTAGATGTAAACAAACCATCATACAGTCAGTCTACTGGAATATTGTATACAAAATCCTTTTAAAATATCTTTCAATATATGTTATGATATTAAATTTTTATTTTGTATTTTTTGTATATAAAATATCCTTGTTAAATAGGGGCACATTTCATAGCCTCTTTATGCTTCATAAATGTGACATCATTATTGGCGGAGTAGTAATACCCATTGGAAGTAGCCCCTCATAAATGTATTTACAATTGGAAAGAATTCCAATATTAACTCTTTCATATCCGCTTAGTTTTGAGCACTGTGTCCCCAGATATCCGAGGTGTCTGGGAGCGCTCGACAGTGCAAAAAAATTATTTTGAAAATTCAGCAAAAATATCAATTTTATGCCAAAACGTTCATTTTGCTGTCCTTTTTTTCTCAATGTTAGTATTTTATGGTGGAATTGTCAGAATAAGAGTCCCAGCCCTCTATATATGAAAAAATGTGAGTTATTTAACCAAAAGTACAAAAAAATCTTTACTTTTTTTTTATATTTTCGTTCCTAACCCAAAAATTATGAAAGTCAGGCAAATGAACTATTTTTCATGAGAAAGCCAATAAAATTCCCAAAATACCGACATATAAATCAATGGAAAACGAATAAGTCCAGCCTGTGAAAAAATTGATAGAAAAGAGGATAAGAAACATAGCTCTCTGCCCGGCGCATAGTGAGAATTATCGCTAGAAATTTTTTTTTTTTTTTTAAGAGCCCTATCTTGGTTATTTTTCATTGAAATTCCTTTGTAATTACACAAAAATGTAGAGGAAACCTTGAAGAATAAAAGGAAGGTCAAGAAAAATGGCTTTGGATACGGCAACAGTTTCATTTTGACGTTATAAATTGATCGAAACGAAAAATTTTTTTACCGTTGTCAACATTTATTGCTAGAATAACAATTTCTTGAAGAGCCCTATCTCAGTTATTTTTCATAGAAATTACTTTGTAAATATACGAAAATGTAGAGGAAAAGTTGAAGAATAAAGGGAGAGTCAAGAAAAATGGCTTTGGGGTCACTGAGAGGGAAGTGTAGGTGCGATCAGCTGATTTCATTGTGAGAATTTTACTACGCCAGGGATTTGAGCATGCGCAGTACAGAAACTACTTTGCTGGCGTATTGATACCCGAGATACACGGTCCAAGGTATGATCTAGCCTATGGAAATCGCTACTTGTCTGAAAATATGAAAAAAATGCCCCTACCACACGTACAAAAAATTTTGGTAAATTTTACATACCGCTACGTCAGTTGGATAGATAGCGGATAGAGTATTGCAAAACGCTTTCATATGATTATCAAATACCACGAAATTACAGTAGGGCCTCTATAATCGCAGGGGATAGGGCCCAGAACCCCCGTGATAAGTAAATACCCGTGTTATCCTGGTACCCCCCTAAAAATTGCTTTAAACTGCTTACTTTAATAATCAATCCACCCAAGACCACTACTTCAATGTTTATAACTGCCTACTTTAGTTCAAGCACCAAATATATCTTCAACTATCACCTTAAACTAAATTCAAGACAGTTTCAAAGTTATTCTTTCCTATCTTCAATTTCCCCTTCATCAGATCAGCAAACAAAAGTATATTACCTAACAATTCCTTTCTATTTTCATGATTTGGCTGCTACACCAAACTAAAAGTACAGTGGTACCTCGACATACGAAAGGCTCAACTTACAAAAAACTCGAAATATGAAAGCAAATACGAAAAATTTTACAGCTCTACATACGAAAAGTTTTCAAGATACAAAAGGTTGTTGCTGTAAAGTCCCGAGATTCGCCCAGACCACTGAGAACAATTTTAAAACTCCCACGCCGCCAACTGAGTAAACTCGCCACCATCCTCCTGCTCTCCCATTGGTTCCTGATGCTAGTCATCTCATAAGATCCTGCTCTCCTATTGGTCAGCATCTACCCCTTGTGCTTTAAGTAAAAGGATGCCGTAAATTGAAAAACTTATTCATGCAATACATTTAATAAAAAAAAAACATTAGGTAAAGATAGAATAAAGAATAGAAATGAATGGTTATTATACTGTTTGGTAGTTTCATTAGTTGAAGAGAGATACTAATGAAAATTTATGGCTTACTGTGTCCTAGGAAAAGTGATTGCTTGGCGTTCGTTCGGTGCTCGTAAGAGCTGAATGTAAACAATCAATTGGAGTTTTTTTTTTTTTTTTTTTTTTTTTGTGTATTATAGTTAATGATTAATTAATAATTATTTGAAAAGAGTACATACTGATTATTTATACATTTTTTGGCATATTCTAAGCTTTTAGCTTCTTAGGTTTAGATGTCGGAATCATAGACTAGGCTACAGTAGCAACCGCTAACATAGGCTAGGCTTATTGCTAAGGGAAATATGCTAAAGTCCTAATATATGCAGTAAAAATGAGATTGAACATTACATGCAGTTGAATATTACTCAAGTATGTACAGTATTTTGCCTTTTTGGAGTCATATTTCTTCCATCGGATCGGCGTCGTAACCCTAGAACATGTGTGTAGGCCTGAAAATATTAATTTACTTTACTGGGGTGTTTTTGGAGGCTTGGAATGATTAGCCATTTTACATGTAAAATGTGGTCCAAGATACGAAAACCTCATGATTCGAAGGGCGCCTCAGAACGGATTAATTTTGTATATCGAGGTACTACTGTACAGTAAGTTCCAGAAGTGAAGCGACAAATCTCAGAATTGATTGTACTTCTTTAGAAACTCGTGGGGTTGCCAATTAGTAAATTTTATTCCAATTATTGTCATCCTATTTATCTGATAATACGTATCAGTGATTAACTGTATAAGCGCAAAGTATTTCCCCAGTAAATGATCAATGGAAATTCAATA
>NC_087209.1:59438244-59520744 GCF_015104395.2 Macrobrachium nipponense
TAATATTCAATCATTTGTCTTCAATTTGAATTTTGAAAAAATTGGAAGTCTCCTCTGACGAATATTTAAGATTTATTGTGAATTTTAAAAAAAAATATTTGTTTACGTCCGCGCAGTTAACGAATTCATGCATTATTTTGTGATAATATTTTCTCTGTGTTGCTTTTATAATCGTTTTACAATGTGTTTATATACCAAATTGATCGCAATTTAGTGTAAATTACAACGAAAAAAAAGTAACTTGTTACTTTAACTGTCTGCGCACAGCGCATTTGAATACATTATATAGAAATTTTGTTTTTGCGCTATCATATATCGCATTATTTATATATGATAATGATAATTTTTTTCATTTTTGATGGTTGCATACTAAACTTCAGCCAATGACAAAAAAAAGGAGCCAAAAATGAACTCTTAATCTTGAAAACTAAGCGCGCTTAGATTTTTTGAAAAAAATATTTTTTCCGCTTCCGTGCTCACTCTGAAACACCTCCGGCACACGGGAGAAAATTTTCTTTTTACCGCTTCGGCGTTTAAGGGTTAAAGAAAGATATAATTTAGGCCAAAGGCCAAGCATTGGGACCTGGTATGAGGTCATTCAGTGCAGCAAGGGAAATTGAGATTAGAAAGGTTTGAAAGGTATAACAGGAGGAATATCTCGCAGTTGCACTATGACGCAATTGATAAAGAGTGGGTGGGGAAAGGGGCATAAGAGAACATAAACGGAGATAAAATAAAAGGAATGAAAGGGGTTGCATCTAGAGGCCAAAGGGACTCTGCAAAGGGTATTAAGTAATGCCTACAGTGCACTGCAAGAGGTGCACTGATGACAGCACTACCACCCTACAGGGAGCTCTGTATACTAAGGTAGTTCCCAAAACAATAGAGCGGAACAAAGAAAATTTTTCTGGAAGAAACATGTATGAAAATTTCAAAAAACAAAATCTCCCAAAGGTCAAAAGACTTGGAAAAATTTTGCCATAGAAACTGCCACCTTTCTCCACCAACCTAAGTTTTGGTTATTTTATTTCCATTAAAACTAAAGTAAGTTACCTACCACCAATTTCTGCAAACAATAACTTCTACAAAAGAAGATTCCATAAATAATGACAATATGGTTTTATATGAAATACCTCTGCACATAATTTTGTTCTTAATCTTTGATACCGACAATTCTATGGCCCATCCGGACCATTCATCTATCAAAGCTCAACTTTTTACAATTCTTTGTGCACTGCACCTCTCAAATTTTATTGAGCTTGCAAACTGACATGATTTCTGTGTAATTTTAACCACTGCTACTTACTAGCAAAATTACTTTAAAATGCATTCTTCTAAGCTGATAGCACTACATCTTTTGAACCTTAAAGCTTTGTCATATGGTAAACATTATATGGCAAAAATTAAATAAAGTGCTTCCATGGTTCACTATAATTGACCATCCATTACCTAAAATAACCTGGCAAGTTGAAATTCTTGAATAAACACAATGTTTAATGTAAGACAAAAATCTACGCTATGAAAACCATCATAAATCAAAAACCTTTGAAAAATGGATTCACCTAACACAAAATAAATAAAAATTACCCCTGATCTAAATATAATTATGCAATCACTCGAAACTTATAATACCATTATTCCACACAATTTACTGAACTTTATACCAATTTATGTACTACAGTTACACCTTACCTGATTTGTTGGTTTGTTAAATATTCTTGGGGTACATGGTAGTCAATATCTTGGGGTCGGCAGGGAGTTTCCGCCCACGGACCACCAAATTGGGGGTAGAGATTTTCGGAGAATTAAGATTAAGTCCCAGTGTTGTGAGATCAGACCCTAAAGCTAGATAAACAAGATTGTGGTCTGTTTCCGCCGCTCTGATGAACGTTAAGAGACCCACCATACCAAACTGATCGGTTACCATGCCCCAAGGGATATTGGTCACTTTTCCTAGTAAGGGACAAAAAAAAAAAAAATTACAGTGACAACAATAAACCTAAATGACCCAAGAAGCACCAAACAATTAATATGCTAGCATTACTTCTACCTTACACTTTTCAGCTAAGATATTTTTTTTTCTTTATGAAAAATATGTATAAAAAGCACACATGACAAGTTACATAATACTGACCATCATGCGAGGTTTGTATCCTCTTTTTGCCTGACTCTTTTCCACAGGTCTTATGACAATCGCCGCATCCGATAAGGTATCTGTGCTGGCACTGAACTGGACTTCTTTTCATTCCCCGAGAGACCATCATCTGGGAAATGTGAGAAAACTATTTCCGGTTAGTATGCTCCACAAAAAAAAAAATGCATTACCTTTCACTAAAAACAGACTTAACTCTGTCCATGCGAGGCAAAAACTATAACAGTTGTCACCCAGTATTCCAGGGGGATGCGCAACACACCCACCAACGAATACCAAAATTCCCCCTAATAAAGCTTATAACAGCCTATTTTAATAGTTCAAACACCAAGACCCCCTTCAAAATACTTATAATGTTTATTTTAATGGTTCAAACACCAAATATACCTTAAACTAGTCACAAAAACATAAAAATACAGTAGTACTACCTCAAGACTTCAAACTTAATCCATTTCAGAAGACAGCTCTAAATATGATCTGTTCAAAATATGAAACAAATATCCCCATAAGAAATAAAGGGAATCAGGAATAATTCGTTCTAACCAACCCAAAAAGTCATCCTTTTCATAATTTTTTCTATTATTGTGTTCAAAAGTTAAGAGTCGCGTATGATTAACAAACTGTTTTGGTCAAAATGGCGCACAGCCAGCTGGGGGATGGAGGGAGGAGACGGGAACCCTTTGAGAAAGCCAAAATAGTCGCAGTAGGCAAAGGTTGGTAACAAAATCAATTTTATTCACATTTTACAAGGATAATCAAAGGAATCAAAAGTGTGCATGTCCAACTGTGTGTGAGAGAGAGAGAGAGAGAGAGAGAGAGAGTAATCAGCTTGTATGGTTGCTGATGTGCTTACGCTTGGATCTTAAGTGAATGAAAGAGATTAATTATGCCACAATACATCAACTTACTGTAACAAAAAGAAGTGATTTTGGACAAATCAAGCATAAGTGAAAGAAACAGGTTGAATCATCATCCCAGCCCAGCTGGTAAGTCACTAGGAAGCAGACCCCCATCTTCCCTCTCCTCTGTAATAGTCTCACTCAGCACACTAAACATTGGCTCAAGTAAGACTTTTTTATTACTTTATGCATCTGACTGTCCACGTGTTTTATCACTATTTTAAATTTTTGAAATAAATTTCATTTCTTATTTTCATGTGAATTGGTACTGCTCTTATGAACATCTTATGTACAGTAAAGATTTTACTGTCTCTTCTTCTCTCCTTAACAATATCATGATGTATGATAACTTAAAAATCATTTATTCATTATTCCTAAAAAAATATAAAAACCACCTTGCTATGACAAATGATTTTGTTGATAGTTTATGCTAAATTTTGTGAAAAGCTTTGTTCTTTCATTTACTATTTTGTTGAATATGGTTATACTATACCGTCTCGCTTAGTGCACCAAACACTGGCTCAATTAAGACTTACTTTTTTATTGTTTCTGTATTGCATTTGATTGTTTTCACATCAACGCTCCCTTCGTTCAGTCTTAAGTCAGCTGCGTGTGACATCACCATGGTGACGTATGATTTTATACATCTTTTATGCACAATTTTATATTAAAATGCTTTATTATTTTTATCTATTTTGTTGAATTGGTTATCATTTAACGATATATTGTAAGTGAAGAAACATAGTTTGTAGTACAGATTTTCTTGCAGGACGCACTAGGCCGTCAAATACAAGTAGTATAAACAAGATAATTGGTCAGTTCGAAGTAGGAGCACTCGTTTGACAAACAATACAAAATTTTACCGAAAATTTCATTAGAAAAACAGAATGTTCGACAAACAAGATACCACTGTACAGTAATTCCTCTATGAAAAAATCTGTGACTAGGCGAATTTTCCACGAATAACTGAAGCCATAAATGCTGAACCGTAAATAAGCTGAGGTCGACTGTATACTGGGAAAGATTAGAAAATAAAGTTGTTTTAAAGCAAAGTATTGGGACTACTTTTGACATACCGTATATTTATGTTTGTAAGATGAGGTAAAAAATTATGGCAAATTTTCATTAATTTATCTCATATCTGTAGTGTAAGATGACTGCTAAAATACAAAACCACCTGTGTATAGGCTAGCTTTTACAACAGGTCTCTTATGAAACACTGGTCATGTAAAGATGTTATCACGGTATAATAAGATATAGCCAAGATGGCAAGTTTAAGTTCATGACAGTCTGGGGCAAGATGCGCGTATATTCGGAAGGATACAGCTACATAGAGGAAGAGAGTTCTTTTCATGAAATAACAGTTGGGGTGACTGGTGTGACCATATGATTAATTGGATCCACTGCACACACTAGATCACTAGATATCTTTGCACTCATTTAAAACAAAAAGAACTTATGCAGCAACTGATGCTCTACTGTTTTGACAGTTTAAAACCACTTCACAAGTAAGCACAGTAATTTCTCTATGAAAAAATCTGTGACTACAGTGGGGCATCACTTAATCGTGCATCAGCAATCACGGAATCAGTCATTCACAGGTTTTTCTTGGACCGCTTCTCAAGCTATATCGCTAGTATGAATCACAGCATCACGGGACAAACGTGTTGCGTATGCGATGTTATTGGTAGGCTAAGCCTCGATTGCAGTCCGATAATCACAAACATACACGAAACACTCACATTATGATATTAACTAACAATAAAGGTAATAAAACTATTCTCACCTTATACATTATTGGCATATCTTCATAATAAATAGCCTATTCAAGGTATATGTATGACGTTCATTGGTAGGCTAAACCTAGTTGCAGTGCGATAACCATCAACATACATGAACGATTCACATTATGATATTAACTGACAATAAAGGTAATAAAACCATTCTCACCTTGTATATTATAGGCATATCTCTGAATTAAGTTCCATTCAGCAACTAAAAACAGTGATGGATATTGGTTAAAACAACATCAGTTTGATTATTTTAAAAATGTAAACAAAACCAGAATGCAAATGGTAGATCGCTATGACCATATCATAATACTATAATATGGTAATAATACATGTAATATGATTAGACACAGTAAAACAACAGTTTTATTAAAATGATCATTACTCTCAATACACAACTACTATTCAACTTTTGCTAATGGATATCTGTCAATGTTACACAACCTAATCAGGCAAAAACAAGTCACGTTCTCTATATGGAGAAACAGCTGATGACATCATCTGCCATAACTATTAAGCATTTAGAGTTGTGTTTAAGTTGTCACTGCCAATATTCAATGGTGGCTTCCAAAGGTAAAAAATAAAATACATTTTTACTCATTCTTCATGTAATGGAGATCTGAAGAAAGAATCTCTCATCTCAGTTAAATCAACTTTTATCTATGCAAAGCCAGCCAGCTGACAAAATGTACGTACGTATATGAAAATCAAATTATGGTAGCATTCATAGCAAGATTATCTTTCGAAATTGTAATAGTACTAGTCATGGTAGCAATAATGTTTGGAATATACGTAATATTCATTTTCAATACAAAATACAGTGGTACCTCAGGATACGAAATTAATCGTTCCGAGGCGGCCTTCATAACCTGAGCTTTTCGTATCTTAAACCGCATTTTACATGTAAATTACCCACTTCGTTCCAAGCCCTACAAAAACACCCTAGTAAATTTTTATAATAAAGCTAAATTGACCAATAAACCATGAAATATAACACTTTGGACCATTCAATACCTAACTTAATACATACTACTAATGTGTACTACATAGTACCTGTAAACATAAAGTGTATTAGTGTGCATGGTTATAACAACAAAATACTGCACGTACATACATACGTACATATGTAGTAAAATGTGGAACCTTACCTTTCAAGCGAGGCTATCTCCGAAAGTGGCAAAAGAGGAGGAGGACAAACGGCAGAAAACTTGTATGTACACTTAACTTTACGAAACACATTAAAAAATGTCAGGAAACATTAAGAATAAACTTTATGAAACACATTAACAAATGGCACAAAACCATTAACACTTAACTTTACACAAAAAACAAAATTTAATTTCTTTTTTTTGTCATTTTTTTATTTTTACATTTTTTTTTTTACTATTTTATACTTTATGTATTTTTTTTTTTAAACAAAATTTCAATTTCTTCACCACTTTCAACTGTCTGTTTTTTCGTAGTACAACTTGGATCTTCCTGTTTGCTTACTCCTACTAAAGGCCATCTTTAAAAACAAAATACTATCCAAGGAAGATTGCTTCTGGCCCTGCTTTTCACAATGTTCCTGAAACGACTCAGGCAAACGTCATTCGAACTGAGCAAGTATACGACCTGTGTAAGCCTTTTCGGGGTGTCTCTTTTCTACAAATGATTGCACCTTATGAAAGGCAGCTACAGCATCCTAAATTTCTACCGCTGCTAGAGAACTCTTCTTGAACTATGTTATGTTGCATGGTCCCTCCAACTCCTTCGGGTCATCTGTCGTAAGCTCCTCGAGAAGGTCATTGACGTCGTCCTCGTCAACGACCAGACCCCATGGACTTGCCGAGTGCAACGATCTCGTCAAGATCTGGTTGCTAAACAGTTTCAGGATCGTCAACTGTTTCTGAATCTGCACCAGCTTCGCCCACGTCGAATTCCTCGAAGTCTCGGTAGGATACAGCATCAGGAAAGAGTTTTCTCCACAAAGAATTCAAGGTTCCGCCTGCCGAAACCTCCTGCAAGCTTGATCGATGAGTCGGATGCATATTACGATTTCGAAATGCTCCTTCCAAAATTCACGCAAGGTGAGGTTTGTGGTATCGGTGATGTCGAAACATCTCTTGAAAAGATGTTTCGTATACAGCTTCTTGAAGTTCGATATCACTTGCTGGTCCATGGGCTGGAGGAGAGGGGTGGTGTTAGGCAGAAGATAAAGAACCTTGATGAAAGAATACCCCGCTAGGATATCTTCCTCGAGGCAGGAGGGTGAGCAGAGGCATTGTCCAACAACAGCAGACATTTCAAGAGCGAGCGCTTCTCTTCCAAGATTTACCCACTCAGTGAACAAGTCTCGTTACCCAGGCTTTCGCATTAGCCCTCCACAACACTGGAAGCTTCTCCTTTAGCAATTTGTGGGCCTTGAAGGCTTGAGGAGTCTGAATGATACACAAGTAGGGGCTTCACCTTGCAATCCCCACTGGCGTTCAAACAAAGTGCGAGTGTAAGCCCGTCTTTCATAGGCTTATGCCCGGGTAGCTTCTTCTTCTTCCTCCACGACTGATACGTCCGATGAGGAATTTTTTCCAAAAAAGGCCAGTCTCATCACAGTTGAAGACTTCTGAGAACTGTAGCCTTCGTTGATCGTCATCTCGTCAAACGTCTTAATATAGGCTTCGGCCATTTTCGTGTCCGAGCTGGCCGCCTCCCATGCCGCACCACCGAATGGATGCCAGTCCGTTTCCGGTAATTTTTTCAAACCACCCATGAGTAGCCTTGAAGTTTGGGGTTGGCGTCGATGTCCCTTCTCCTCCATCGTCTTGGGCAATCAAATCGCCGAAATATTGCTGGCCTTGTGGCATATTGCCGTCTAGGTTGTTGTATCGCCAGCGATTTCTTTGTCTTTTATCCAGACAAGAAGCAGCCTCTCCATCTCGTCGTGCATGTGGCTCCTCTTGTTGGACAAAATAGTGACGCCCTTGGAAGGTGTAGCTGCTTTGATGGCTTCCTTCTGCTTAAGAATGGTGCCTATCGTCGAAGGATTTCGGCCGTATTCCTTAGCAATCACACTCAACCGCATGCGAGCTTCATAATTCTTGATAATCTCCATTTTTGTCTCCATAGAAAGCATCCTCTTCTTTCCGCGAACTTCAGCAACTTTCTTGGGACCCATGACTACGTATACTGTACGTGATTAAGTTATGTAGTATATGTACTAAAGTTCTCACACAACACGAAATCACTAATGAATTACGTTAATAAACAAAACCGTTATATGTGAATGAACAAATTCCGCGTGCATACACAAATGGTGGTGCAAAGCAGTGGGCGAAGGACGCCTTTACGTAGAGCACGACGGGAGAGATGCTGGCCAATTAGGAGAGCAGGATCTTATGGCGGTGACTAGCATCAGGAACCAATGGGAGAGCGGGAGGATGATGGTGAGTCTACTCAGTTGGCGGTGCGCAAATTTTAAAATTGTTATCGGTGGTCCAGGCGAATCTCGGGACTTTACAGCAATAACCTTTCGTAACCTGAATTATCTTCGTATGTAGAGCCAAAAAAATCTTCGTATTAGCTTTTGTAACTTGAATTTTTCGTAAGCTGGGACTTTCATATGTCGAGGTACCACTGTATTATTGTTATTCTGGTAGTAATGGAATTTTTATTCTAAAATTAATATTAATAATACTTACCTGTATAACTTATCTAGCCCTAAATCCCCAAAAACCGCCACCAAAATTTACCACACTGGCAACCCTGTTACCTCCTATTCTGTCCGCCAGTTGGCAACGCTGCCATTGACAGTTACAAAACCTTCCCTGAAAATCAGTTGTGATAGGCAGATCGTGGGGTAGGATGGGTGGGACTAGATAAACTATACAGGTATTATTATCTGAGTACAATTTCCCCCTTCGGACAGAATAGGACATAAAACAATCAAAGAAATATATATCATAGGCAGTTAAAAACTCAACCCGAGGTCTAAGATACTAAGAACTCAAAGTCTCCTACCATAATGGCCGCAGAACTGAGGTAGTAAAGGACAAGGAGTAAGTGTATAGTCAGTCAGTCTGTACTAAAGTCAGGTGACCGACCAGTCCGACAAAATGAGGACAGCAAGGCTGCACCCCGATGACTTTATCAAGCACTACGACACCTGCTCTCTCACGAATGTCTGGCGCCAAGAGAGAGGATCGGGTATTGACAATTCTTTCCCTGAGATGAGTGCCTGGACTGCCTGGGCGATTCAAAGCTAAAGCAAACATTGGGGGTGTATCAAACGCAACCCAAAGTCGCCAGCAGCGATATCAGCTCATGAGCAACTCCTGACTTGAGCTTTCTGGTGCCAAGAGAAAGGAGCGCGGAGCAAAAAGGCGACTCAGTCACGAAAGACGAGTTGCTGGCAGTCCAACCTGGTCTCATGTTAAACGATCATCGGAGGGTGTATCAACGCAACCAATGTCAACAAGAAACTCAGGGCTACTAAATGTCGCCTGATCTCGCACGAGTGTCTGACTCCGAGAAAACAGGTGAGATGAAAAAGTAGATGGTGAACGAGTCACCAGATGACAGCAGACGATCCATCGACTAATTCCCTATCCAGAAGGACAATGGAAGAAGCATGAGTCGTCAGGACAAGCGAACCAGTGGCTAGTCCTATGTCACACTGACAATGGAAGCAGCTTGAGTTGTCAAAGCAGCTGGTCCCTTGTCATCAACAACACCTAAATACCAAACTGCCTAATTCCCATTATAACTAAACAAAACTGCCATAAGTTATAATGTAAAAACAAAAAACTATATACAACAAAAAAGAAAAAATAATATACAGGTAGCAACCAAACATAAAACAGGAATACTACCTAATTTCCTCCTGTCTGACGACCTGTCCTGCCATCACCACGGGCCCAAGGAACGAAGGTCGCCTAGAACTAGAGAAATATCCCTCAAGTAAAAGGAGGCAAAAAACAGAATTAGAATGCTAAGTCGCGCCTCAAGCACTTTGGCGACCGAGACGTTTTTCATAAAAGCTACTGATTGTAGCAACTGCTCTAATACTGCGTGCTCTCAGCGTCTGGATCTCTGAGAAAAAAGGATAGACCATTCTTTGATATAGGTCTCGAGATTTTGGGGTGAAACAAACAGATGACGGGGACGACTCTGATTGTCTTCATCCGACGTAAATAGCATTAAATTACCTACAAAGTCGACCAGCGACTTCAGCACGAAAGACCTGGGAATGGGATTATCAGACGATTCAGTCTTTGCGACAAATTCGGGAAGGAATGACAAAATCATGTCTTATCCAAATCTAGCAACCAGAAAAGTGTGCTTGCAGTTCACCCACCCTCTTGGCTGTAGCCAGCTAGACAAGGAAGAGTTTCTTAGAAGAGAGGTCCCTAAAATCAGCCATATTCAGAGGCTCAACGGAGGGAACCTAAAGACTTTAAGGACTTTACTAATGTCCCATGTCGAAACTGCAGACTGGGTTGGCCAACTGTTGTGCCACTCTGGAGAAGAACCCTTCGTGCTTGGAGAATCTCCTGACAGTCTCCAGGCATGAAGATGATGCATGTGGAGCCCTCTGAGTGGAAACCGATGAAAATGGGGTTGTTTGAGAAGATCTGGTCTCTGTCAGATACGAATGGGGGGCTCCACCAGAGCTTGCAGTAAGTCAGGAAACCACTCCTTTTGTGGCCAGAAGGGGGCAATCAAGGTGAGATACAGATGCTTGGTTGCTCTTACTTTGTTGAGTAACTGACCTCACCAGAGCGAACGGAGGAAATGCATGGGCTTGAAGGCCCTCCCAGTCCTGCAAAAGAGCGTCAGTCCCAGCACTCTGGGAGGAGTCTGGTAAGAGGCAAAGAAGATCTGGCACCCTAAAAATTCAGTGGGGTGGCAAAACAGAATGGGGGCGCTGTGACAGGCCACTTCTTCCTGAGGCTGTCGAAGACTTCCTGGCAAGTGTCCATTCCGACCCTTGAACTTCGTTCGGTCTCGACAAGGCATCTGCTAAGAACATTGGCATGGAATGGCCCAGGATAAACTGAGGGACCAACGTAATCCCGTCTTCACCCAACACAGGATTGATCGCGCTTCTTGATTGAGAAGGTCCGACTGTGTGCCATCTTGGTTTCTCAAGTAGGAGACTGCTGTGGTGTTGTCGACGAAGATCGCGACAACCGACTCCAACAGTTGATCCTGAAAATGAAAGACGGCCTAGGTACACTGCCCTTAGTTCCTTCCAATTTATTGACATGATCCTCTCTTCCTCTGACCAAAGGCCCGAAGCGACTTCGGAGCCCAGGTGTGCACCCCAACCTTGATCCGAGGCGTCTGACTAAAACATTAGGTCTGGCAGAACTGAAAGAAGAGATGTCCCTGACTTGAGGCGGTGAACTTGCATCCACCAACGGAGATCCTTCAGACATAGTGGAGAGGGGGCGACTATCGTGTCCTCGGACACGAAATCCCACGACTGGAGAAGTGTCGACTGAAGGGTACCGTCATTCTGGGAAGAACGACCTCCACGGGAACCAGTTGGATGAGGGATGACAATGGCCCAGGAGTGTCCTCAAAAGAGAACTGGCTGCATTATGGAGGACAAAAATTCTTCGACCAGACTTAGAAGCTTGTCTATCCATTTTGGAGTGGGAGAAGCCCTCAAAATCTGGGAATTCTAAACAATCCCCAGATAAGTCATGATCTGGCAAGGGATTAGACTGGACTTGTCGAAGTTGATATGAATGCCCAACTCGACACAAAGAGACAGAACTATCTCCCTCGACCGGAGACATTTCTCTAGAGATTCGGCCTGGACAAACCAATCGTCCAGATACCGAAGCATCCTTACATTTAACTGATGCAGAATAGCCGAAACAGGAGCCATCACCCGAGAAAAGACCTGTGAGCAGTGGATGAGGCCCAAAACAAAGGGTCTTGAACTGGAAAACTCCTGAGTCCGTGAAAAACCAAAGGTAAGTCTGCTCTTCGGATGGATGGGGATTTGCAGATAAGCATCCTGCAGATCAATGGAAATCATCCAGTCCCCCATCCTGACGGATGAAAGAACAGTCTGAACAGTCTCCATTCGGAACTTGGACTTTAGAATGAACTTGTTCAAGACCGAAAGATCTATGATGGGGCGCCAGGCACCCAAGGCCTTTAGAACTACAACACCCGTGAGTAAAACCCGGGAGGAGGAGGAGCTCGCTCTATGGCATCCTTCTCCAAGAGAGCCGAAAGCTCCTTCTCCAAGGCTTGACCCCTGATTGAGTGCGGGGAATAACCGCTGAACTTGAGAGGACGATTGGAAAGTGGAGGTCTCGAAACAAAGGGAACTCGCAACCTGCCTTCAGGACCTCCACCACACAAGCATCCACTGCTCTCTCCTGCCAAGCTGACCAATGGCGAGAGAGACAAGCTCCTACTGTGGTCTCCGGACGAGGTAATGACTCCTACTTCCGAAAATTCTTACGCAGAGGCAAGGAAGAAGAAGAAGGTCCACCTGGAGGTTGAGCTCTTCCCCTGCCCATTGTAACCATGCCTAGAACCTCTCCTCCGTTTCAAAGAGTGACCAGAGGAGGAAGCTGAGGCGCCAAAAACCTAAGATGTACTCTGGAAAAACGAGCCAGAAGGAGGAGGTTGTTGGGCTGGAGCAGAAGGTACAGATCTGAAACTAAACTTACGCTTACTCCTTGAAGGAACGGGAGGAAGACCAGAGGAAAAAGCCCTTGATAAGGCCCAGTGAGCTTGGGAAGAGGCATCACCTTGATGTTCCTTCGAAACCTCAGATATATCAAATAGGGAATCGCCAAAAGGAGAAGAGGACAACAAACTGTTTCTCTGAATCTCCGATACACAGGAGCGTAACTGCGACAAATACAGGCTACGCCTTAGAGAAACAAGAAAGGCCTGCATTGAAGCGGCAAGCTCGTTCTGATGTACAGAAGCGATTGAAATAGAAGAGCAGAATTTCTCAAAAAGAGCACCACCGGGAGGAAAATACCCGGAGTCCTTGATATACATTAAGACCTCCGAGGACCCACATATTGAAGGATTGAGCTTCTTGTAAGGGGCTCATAACAGACTCCGTGGCAATAACGTCTTCGATTGAGACCGAGACTGAAGCCTTGGAAAGCAAAGGTTGACCCGAAAGTCAGACAAAATCAGGATTTGGTTTGGGGGGGTGGGGGGTCGAGAGAATGATGTATCATCCACCACCTGATAAACTCCTCTCCGGTGTCGTAGAAGAGAAGAGAGCTTCCTCTTCCCTTCCCCAATCACCTTCGAAAGATTAGCAGCGACGTCTGCCCCTCACTCTCGCGAACCTCTGAGCAAGGGAAAAACGAATAAAAATTCCCGCGACTGGGAAGGACCGTCAAGAAAAATCCCTTCTGTAATATAACAAGGCAGATGCTGCTTCTGCTTAGGCCTCGCCTGAGGAAGAAAACTCAAAATTAATTCAAAAAGTTTCTTGAACTCGACATCATGACCGCCGTTCAAAGAAACATCAATATCGTCAGATCCTAACTGAGAACTTCCCCTGAAGTAAGATCCTGACGACTAGCTATCAAATAGGTCTAACACTAATACCCCTCCCCCTTCTCCTAAATAAGCGCCCTTTGGCACTGTTACGGGACTAACAGAGGACACATTGGGTAAAGAATCATCAGTAACCTGCCCGGGCCGGATCCCCCCTAGGCCTTCGCCACAACGGGGTTCACAAGCCGGGGTATCTGTCGCACCGTTACCCATGGTGCTGTCGACAGGTACTGACAGGAGCTGAAAATGAATCTAAAAAGTGTGTTAGACATTCTAGTAAAAGCTGCTTCAAAAAAAATTCTCTGACAGCTTGTTAAGGGGGCCGGCCGGAACCCCTATATATGGAGGTATAGGGCGAAAAATGCAGTCATGAAAAAATTCATGGAGCTTCATATGGCAATTGAGAATACGTATACGAAATATTTCGTCAAAATTCCTCTTACTTTCGTAGTTACAGGGTAATTAGTTAACGTAACTCAATAAGCCTAAAACATTGATCCGTACAAGAAAATGCAATATTTCTTCTATTATCGTAAATTTTTGATAATTATTGTCAAAGAAATTGGGAGAAATGGCATCTGTAGACATTCCCCGAGTCGAGAAGGAGACTTCAGGCTCAAGCTACCAAGTCCAGTCCTGATTTAGTGCGATCACAGACGTCAAGTAGTCTACACGTTCCATTTCACCTCTGACATTCGCCTGCTTTCACGTATGTTTATGTATGTTTCGGCAAGAATTTCATCATGCCAATGAGGAAAAGACAAGGGAAACATCTCGCTAACATACAGACGAAGAAAAATCGCTCAAGTATTATTACAGAATATCATAATATATGCGTAGTTAGTGAAGAGAGAGGGGAGGGTTGCTTAGTAACGCCCCCGTCTTGCTTGACAGCACACGTCACACTATGCCAAGGCTACGATTTTTGAGCAAAGAGATCTTCATTTATGATAAATAACAAAGTTTTGGTTTTTTAATACCCAAAATGGAATATGAAATTCATAATAATCATGATTTATTAAATTGTCTTTGTAAAAAAATGTGTACGCCTCCGAGTTTCACCTCTTGACATTCTCTTGCAATTACGTTTGTTTATCTTTGTTTCGGGCAAGAATTTCTTCATGCCAAAGAGGAAAATACAAGAAAAACTCTCGCTAACATACTAAAGAAGAAAATTCGCTGTAATAAGCCGAGTTAGTGAAGGGGAGAGGAAGAAAGAATTGCGTAGGAAGGAGTGCCCCATCTTGCCTCATTGCAGTGCCCCAGGACTGCGATATATGAGCAAAGGGATCATCATTTTATGATTTAAATTTATGATAAATAAAATAGTTTTGGTTTATTAATACACAAAAAACAAATATACATTCATAATAATCATTATTTATTAACATTGTCTTTATAGAAATACGAAGGAAAACTTTGAACGCCCGTATCTCAAAACTATACTTATTGACCTTCAAAATCTATCTTCTCACTTAGTTTTAAAGCTATAACATTGGAATTTGGTATATAACTTAGAAAGACATTATAGAACAATCAAATAGAGTCCTTTTTTCCAATTTTTGTTTCGTATTTTTTTTATACATTTTTTTTTCTCCTGATTTATAGGGTTTATTTTTTTACCATATTGAAAAATTCATATCTAGCAAAAAAATGACTTTTAGAAAAAAAAAACTCTCATTCGATTGGAGGTCTACATCAAGTATATATATGGTAGTAATCCCAGGTCTTAATATTAAATATCAAGGAGGAGATAGAATTTGAAAAATGGTTATTTTCGGGATAAATCGCCCTGGCGTCACAAACCGAAGGTCAGAGGCAAAAATCATATGCGGTTTGGAGATGTCCCAAGTCACCTTATTAAGTGGTATGAATATCAAAGTCCTGTCCTTAAAAAAAGGGCATTAGCCGGCCGGCCCCCTTAAACTTAGCTGAAATGTCTATCTAGCTAAACTAAGCTGTAATTTTTCACAAACTTTTGTTTCCAACTAGTTTCCATCGCCAAAACCTTTGAATCAACATCAGAAACGACTTCACTATTTACCGGTTGTACAGGTGGCAAAGCATCAATTAATTCGGAATCGGAATCACACGATACCGAAACCGAAGAACCAGAACCATGAGCGCACAAATCAAGGAAATGCTACCAATTTCTTTTTCTCCTTAATAAATCTGTTACCCTGCAAGATTCTTTGATGTTTCATATAGACTAAGTCAAGTCTTCGTCAGACCAAGGCTTAAAGAAGTTCACAAAACGATAAATCAGTCACAAACCTGTCCACGACAAAAGTAACAAATGTCATGGGGTTCATACTCCCTGCTACTCATCCTTGTCCCACAAGCCGGGCAATTCCTGATGTTGCTGGCAGAAAGAAGCATCGAATTATCTTGGTAATCCATTGGACTGTTGGACAGGTCACGTAATTCCAGGTCGTGCAAAAATTCGTAATATAATATAAATACCACGATAGAAATAAAAGTTAATTCACTATTTCGTGGATGTAATACGTGAGTGGTAATTAACCAAGTCGCATTAACAATTAATGAGAGCTTTAAAGGCACAAAAAGGTTTAGGAAATTTATAAAGAGCGGCCGTGATGTAAACAACACGGGCGCTCGTTAACAACTGATTTTCAGGGAAGGTTTTGTAACTGTCAACGGCAGCGTTGCCAACTGGCAGACAGAATAGGAGGTAACAGGGTTGCCAATGTGGCAAAATTTTGGTGCGGATTTTGGGGATTTAGGGCTAGATAAATTATATTAAGGTAATGTTTATTAATAATAATAGTTTAGAATGATCATATGTACTGAGTATTTTCAGGGGTTTGTGGCAGTGATGAAACAAACAAAATAAAGTTTTCATTTTAGGCTACGTGTTTAGGAAAAACATGAATAGAATTGGCTTTGCGACTTCATTTATTTTGATTTTTTTAATGATACAATAACTATCATTTGTACAACTAACACGGATCTGTTGAGTCAAGTGTTACCAATTTTGCATTTTTAATGCTAGCTTTCATTTTCTTGAGGTAATTAGCAAGAAAATTTTCAATCTAGCATCTGGGAGGAAAACTTGCATTTGTTTTCAAATACATCTAGCATACGTAATTTGACATCAAAACTTTGTTATGTTAAGTTGAATATTTCTTTTATTCTATTATGTTTGGTATATCATGTAAGAAAAAGAACAAAATCTTGCAAAACCATTTTCAGGAATTAAACAGATTAGGTTTCGAAATTATTAGGAATCATGTAACGTAATGTACAAGTACACTGTGTATGGTAGAAACATGTTTGAGTAAAAAAAAAGAGAGCAATCAGTTGAAATTGGCTGGGTGGCATTGTTGTGTATGATATGATTTTTTTATCACTTTATGGAGCAAAATCTAGCAAGAAATTGCATTCCCATTTGGCAACATTGGCCCGCCCACGTTTTATGTTGTTATTGAACTCGTGTTCACCGCGTTCTTTAAATTGTACCCATATAAATGAGTAAATTGTGGCATCCAAAAGCCCCGATTCTTTTACTCTTATGGGAAAGATGCCAAAACGTCAGATGAAGGTTATTACGTGTAATATATTAACGTGTTGTGAAGAAGGGAAGAGATGTTTCGCTGCATGCTGCTGGTAGCATTATCTTTATTAATCATCCGATTGCACTGCAAAATTGTTGCCATCTTCATCAACACAGAACGTTGTGATTACCCATATGATTTACATAATTTTAATATTTCTCTTACCTCTCTCCCTCTCTTTCCTTATAAATGAAAGAAAGGCCCATGTGAGTACGTAATAGCACACGCGTATGTAGGCTTCTAGCTGTAATCCATAGGCTAGTAGGCTACATATGTATAGTAGTATGTATACTATATATATTTTTAGGGCAGTTGTAAAAACTTTGAAACTATCTTGAATTAGTTTATGGTGATAGTTGAAGACATATTTGGTGTTTGAACTAAGTAGGCAGTTTATAAACATTGGAATAGTGGTCTTGGGTGGGTTAACTATTAAAGTAGGCAGTTTTAGCAGTTTTTGAGGGGCGTACCAGGATAACACGGGTATTTACTTATCACGGGAGGTTCTGGGCCCTATCCCCTGCGATTATCGAGGCCCTACTGTATGTGAATTTTCCACAAATAACTGAAGCCATGAATGCTGAACCGTAAATAAGCCGAGGTTGACTGTATACTGGGAAAGCTTTGAAAATAAAGTATTGGAGACTACTTTTGACATACCGTATATTTATGTTTGTAAGATGACCTTTAGAAAGACGAGGTCAAAAATTATGGCAAATTTTCATTAATTTATCTCATATCTGTAGTATAAGATGACTGCTAAATTACAAAACCACCTGTGTATGGGCTAGCTTTTACAACAGGTCTCTTATGAAACACTGGTCATGTAAAGATGTTATCACGGTATAATAAGATATAGCCAAGATGGCAAGTTTAAGTTCATGACAGTCTGGGGGCAGATGCAGTGTATATTCGGAAGGATACGGCTACATAGAGGAAGAGAGTTCTTTTCATGAAATAACAGGTTGGGGTGACTGGTGTGACCATATGATTAATTGGATCCACTGTACACACTAGATCACTAGATATCTTTGCACTCATTTAAAACAAAAAGAACTTATGTAGCAACTGATGCTCTACTGTGTTGACAGTTTAAAACCATTTCACAAGCAAGCACAGTTCAAGTTCTCAACACTTAGTGCTGGGGTACTGGCATTAACAGGAGTAGTTATTGTTTGTACTAGCAAAATAACTGCTTGGCCAAGTTTCTGACATGGGAAAAGGCTGATGAATGACATGCAACCTGGCCATCTATCCCAAGACATAACAAAATGAATTTAAAATATACATGAAAGATTTACACAAAACATTCTGGAACAAGTCTCTTTATAGTATTTGCATTCTATATTGTCTAAATGTTTCCTGTGTGGAAATAAAACATGACTGACTTTACTCAATATTCACTGAAGTATAGACTGATTTTTTTTGTCATTGCACCCTTGTCTTATGAACATTTTCTCCACTGAGAAATTGCTTTAGTTTATTTAGTTAAGCTAAATCAGATGCAAAATTTACAACAACCATTCCTGAGCTTTCTATTATAATTTTTCATTTTACAAACTTTTTGTGTTCTCTTATCTTTGCTTAGACTCAAATGCCTCGACTTATCAACTTACTAAACAAGAAAAAAATAGGATACTCTTCAACTGATAAACTGAGATTTATATGGTAGTACTCGCAAAATTAAAAGATCCCTTTACAATCAGATCGCAACTTACTTTTACCCGTTGGGTTTGCTTGTGATCCAGGTAACGCTGGAAAATCTTCACTACTCATGGTAAACTCCGACGTTTCAGGAGTGGGTTGCTTGACCATACCAACTGCAAAGAAATAAGGTCACAGTAATACAATGTCATCAAAATGCTGAAACTTGACTGACCAGAGATCAGCAATACTTCTAAGATACTAATAATACTAATACAAGTGTAAATTTACTTAGGAAACAACAAAAAATAAAGCAAAATCACTGGAACTGGCACCAATGATTCCAATACATATTTTTTTAGTCATTTTTCACAGACCAATTTTGAATTTTTCCAGCAAAAAATTCAAAAAAAGGACAACGTAAGTTAATCCTAATGATGTAATTCTCAAACTTATAAAATTCAAGCTCAACTGGTGTTTATGAAGATGTGTAATCGTATACTCCTACTTTTGGTATCATCTTTACCAAACTAGGACACAAATCATACATATATAACCAACATATTTTCCATATTTCCAGGACAATAGTTAAGTTCCACGCTGGACGAGTGGTTTTCAGGCTCGGCTGCCAATCCGGTGGTCTGAGATTTGATTCCCGGCTCAGCCAACGCGGAATCAGAGGAATTTATTTCCGGTGATAGAAATTAATTTCTCGATATAGTGTGGTTCGGATCCCACAATAAGCTGTATGCCCCGTTGCTAGGTGACCCATTGGTTCCTAGACACATGAAATATCTAATCCTTCGGGCTAGCCCTAGGAGAGCTGTTAATCAGCTCAGTGGTCTGGTAAAACTAAAATATACTTAAGGAAAATAGTTATTTTTTGTCTGACATACAGGAGTGGTAGCAGAACTATGCATACACTATCTGGATCCAAAGGTACACAACAGAAGGCAACTCAAGAGTAAAAGATCTGCCTATGGCATGCTCCAGTTATCAAGCAGCCTGGCAGCTTCCTGAATGCAGTAACCATTTTGACAGAACAACAACTTCACTGCCTTTGCTTAGACCTTCCACAACTATTTTCTTTTTTGTGCATTCCTAGAATGAACCTGGTTACAATGTATACAGTAGAGCCCCGGACCTCGATGCTAATCTGTTCCTAAAGAAGCTACAAGATGTGATTTAGTCGAGATCTGAATGAATTTTTTCCATAAGAACTGAAAATGGATTACATAACCAGTTCTTGACCACCACTTATTACCCTCACTTTGCCTTTGTATACAAATCATTACACAAATTAAGATGAAATAAGTTCAGTGTTAAATAACATACCATATTAAGACGCACCTTTTTCAGTTTTAAATATATACCGTATTAAAATAACTACCCTACATATGACCAATGCGGCCATATTACCAATGTAATAATTAGGCTTGAAAATCAAGCCTAATTATTACAGAAAATTAATAAAACATTAATTAACAATAAGCCAACTTGTCTGTTACCATAAACTTCAGAAAAATTCCCTAAGTTACATCGCCAGCTAATGGCGTGAGTAGATGTAAACAAACCATCATACAGTCAGTCTACTGGAATATTGTATACAAAATCCTTTTAAAATATCTTTCAATATATGTTATGATATTAAATTTTTATTTTCTATTTTTTGTATATAAAATATCCTTGTTAAATAGGGGCACATTTCATAGCCTCTTTATGCTTCATAAATGTGACATCATTATTGGCGGAGTAGTAATACCCATTGGAAGTAGCCCCTCATAAATGTATTTACAATTGGAAAGAATTCCAATATTAACTCTTTCATATCCGCTTAGTTTTGAGCACTGTGTCCCCAGATATCCGAGGTGTCTGGGAGCGCTCGACAGTGCAAAAAAATTATTATTTTGAAAATTCAGTCAAAAAATATCAATTTTATGCCAACAACGTTCATTTTGCTGTCCTTTTTTTCTAAATGTGAGTTATTTAACCAAAAGTACAAAAAAATCTTTACTTTTTTTTATATTTTCGTTCCTAACCCAAAAATTATGAAAGTCAGGCAAATGAATTATTTTTCATGAGAAAGCCAATAAAATTCCCAAAATACCGACATATAAATCAATGGAAAACGAATAAGTCCAGCCTGTGAAAAAATTGATAGAAAAGAGGATAAGAAACATAGCTCTCTGCCCGGCGCATAGTGAGAATTATCGCTAGAATTTTTTTTTTTTTTTTTAAGAGCCCTATCTTGGTTATTTTTCATTGAAATTCCTTTGTAAATATACAAAAATGTAGAGGAAACCTTGAAGAATAAAAGGAAGGTCAAGAAAAATGGCTTTGGATACGGCAACAGTTTCATTTTGACGTTATAAATTTATCAAAACGAAAAAAAATTTTACCGTTGTCAACATTTATTGCTAGAATAACAATTTCTTGAAGAGCCCTATCTCGGTTATTTTTCATAGAAATTACTTTGTAAATATACGAAAATGTAGAGGAAAAGTTGAAGAATAAAGGGAGAGTCAAGAAAAATGGCTTTGGGGTCACTGAGAGGGAAGTGTAGGTGCGATCAGCTGATTTCATTGTGAGAATTTTACTACGCCAGGGATTTGAGCATGCGCAGTACAGAAACTACTTTGCTGGCGTATTGATACCCGAGATACACGGTCCAAGGTATGATCTAGCCTATGGAAATCGCTACTTGTCCGAAAATAAGAAAAAAATGCCCCTACCACACGTACAAAAAATTTTGGTAAATTTTACATACCGCTACGTCAGTTGGATAGATAGCGGATAGAGTATTGCAAAACGCTTTCACTTGATTATCAAATACCACGAAATTACAGTAGGGCCTCGATAATCGCGGGGGATAGGGTCCAGAACCCCCCGTGATAAGTAAATACCCGTGTTATCCTGGTACCCCCCCTAAAAATTGCTTTAAACTGCTTACTTTAATAATCAATCCACCCAAGACCACTATTTCAATGTTTATAACTGCCTACTTTAGTTCAAGCACCAAATATATCTTCAACTATCACCTTAAACTAAATTCAAGACAGTTTCAAAGTTATTCTTTCCTATCTTCAATTTTCCCTTCATCAGATCAGCAAACAAAAGTATATTACCTAACAATTCCTTTCTATTTTCATGATTTGGCTGCTGCACCAAACTAAAAGTACAGTGGTACCTCGACATACGAAAGGCTCAACTTACAAAAAACAAAAAACTCGAAATACGAAAGCAAATACGACAAATTTTACAGCTCTACATACAAAAAGTTTTCAAGATACGAAAGGTTGTTGCTGTAAAGTCCCGAGATTCGCCCAGACCACCGAGAACAATTTTAAAACTCCCGCGCCACCAACTGAGTAAACTCGCCACCATCCTCCTGCTCTCCCATTGGTTCCTGATGCTAGTCACCCCATAAGATCCTGCTCTCCTATTGGTCAGAATCTACCCCTTGTGCTTTAAGTAAAAGGATGCCATAAATTGAAAAACTTATTCTGCAATACATTAATAAAAAAAAAAAAAACATTAGGTAAAGATAGAATAAAGAATAGAAATGAATGGTTATTATACTGTTTGGTAGTTTCAGTAGTTGAAGAGAGAATGAAAATTTATGGCTTACTGTGTACTAGGAAAAGAGATTGCTTGGCGATCGTTCGATACTCGCAAGTGCTGGATGTAAACAGGAGTTTGGAAGCTTTTTTTTTTTTTATTATTATTATAGTTAATGGTTACTTAATAATTATTTGAAATGAGTACATGCAATACATTTAATAAAAAAAATTGTGAATTAGATATCATAAAATATAAAATAAATCAGACTGCCAACAAATACGTATTTTTTAGAATTCTTCTTCTGTTTTAATATTACGTTACGTATAGGTTTCATTATAGCTGTCAGTAACTCGGTATCTCCATTTGGTAAAGATAGAATAAAGAATAGAAATGAATGGTTATTATACTGTTTGGTAGTTTCATTAGTTGAAGAGAGATATAATGAAAATTTATGGCTTACTATGTCCGAGGAAAAGTGATTGCTTGGTGTTCGTTCGGTGCTCGTAAGAGCTGAATGTAAACAATCAATTGGAGTTTTTTTTTTTGTGTGTGTATTATAGTTAATGATTAATTAATAATTATTTGAAATGAGTACATACTGATTATTTATACATTTTTTGGCATATTCTAAGCTTTTAGCTTCTTAGGTTTAGATGTCGGAATCATAGACTAGGCTACAGTAGCAACCGCTAACATACGCTAGGCTTATTACTAAGGGAAATATGCTAAAGTCCTAATATATGCAGTAAAAATGGGTTGAAACATTACATGCAGTTGAATATTACTCAAGTATGTACAGTATTTTGCCTTTTTGGAGTCATATTTCTTCCATCGGATCGGCGTCGTAACCCTAGAACATGTGTTGTAGGCCTGAAAATATAATTTACTGGGGTGTTTTTGGAGGGCTTGGAATGGATTAGCCATTTTACATGTAAAATGTGGTCCAAGATACGAAAACCTCATGATACGAAGGACGCCTCAGAACGGATTAATTTCGTATCTCAAGGTACTACTGTACAGTAAGTTCCAGAAGTGAAGCGACAAATCTCAGAATTGATTGTACTTCTTTAGAAACTCGTGGGGTTGCCAATTAGTATATTTTATTCCAATTATTGTCATCCTATTTATCTGATAATACGTATCAGTGATTAACTGCATAAGCGCAAAGTATTTCCCCAGTAAATGATCAATGTTAATTCAATAATTGTTTATTAAAAGAAAAAAAATTTCCCCAAAGAAACATTTGCAGCTCTCAAAGAGTGATATCAAGTGTTCACCATAGAGTGGCAGCAGGAACCGAGTGCATAAGCATTGGCCTAATATTTGTAAATTAACTTTCTACTTTTATAGCGTTATATCGAAAGTTATTATGTTTTCTTTTGATAAAGCACAGAGGAGTTTAGCATCTGATTAAATGAAATATAAATAAGACACAAGTTGGTGTAAATATATATATATATATATATATATATATATATATATATATAGTAGTATATAACTTATATGCGTGTTAGCATCGGTTACATGGTTAGGCCTATTTCAAGAATCAAGGAAATTATATTGTTATTGTACAATAAAGTTTCATACATACTTACCTGGCAGATATATACTTAGCTATAGACTCCGTCGTCCCCGACAGAAATTCAAATTTCGCGGCACACGCTACAGGTAGGTCAGGTGATCTACCGGCCTGCCGCTGGGTTGGCAAGGAATAGGAACCATTACCGTTTCTAGAACCAGATTTTTTCTTCCACCTGTCTCCTGAGGGGAGGCTGGGTGGCCATTTAAATCGTATATATCTGCCAGGTAAGTATGTATGAAACTTTATTGTACAATAACAATATCATTTTCATACATTCAACTTCCCTGTCAGATATATCCTTAACTGATTGGCACCTTTGGCAGAGGGTAAGAGACAGCTAATTACTGATTAGACAGGTAAACAACATACGTTGTAGGTAATAGATAAATAAAACCTTGGTTCCTATGTGTTTAGACGAAGGGTTGACTTCCAAGCTATTGCTAGGAGTCTGCTTCGTCTCAAGAGCCTCAGCGAGGATGTGACCTATGGCTAAGAGTTCTTGTAGATCTGTCAATGGGGGTCTTATCCACTTACTCGACAGAATCTAATGGTCTTTTGTCAATGGGGTCTTATCCACTTACATGACAATACACCTATGCCTAGTGGCATAATTAAGGAGCACAACACTGGTCCCGATCACCTGATCCTAACACGAGGGTTAGTGCTTAATTTGAAAAAGAGTCATCCCCAAACTCCTTTCAAACAACCCACAGAAAAAACACCACGTTAAATAAATTTAACTCACTAGTTAAGGATCAGTGTTGGCTCCCTATCCCAGCAGTGTATCCGTAAGACAAAACGATTGATTGATTTATTAATTCTTACTGGCGTCGCAACGACGAGGATATTGACGCCGTATCATTAAAAGGAATTGCAAAGGAAAAAGTCAATTAAAATGCTATAAATATGTTTATATAAAATCTGTCAGCGAACTATAGAGAACCCAAAAACACACGAAATACCTATCTCACCTACACACCTATTTCAAATTAATTGTAAACAAAAAATACAAGCAACATAGGCACACCGCAAACTTCCAAATTCTACAGAGTTCTGTCAAAATAAATAGATATTAAAAGTACTAAAACATTATATATGGTAATAGATCTATCAATTGGAGGTAAATTTTATGTACATAAAATTTCCTGATCTAAAAAGACTTAAAAGCAAATGATATACACTGACACATACTAACACATACACAAACTCAAACATCTTGACCAAACTAACCTAATTTTTTCAAGAAGACCTGCTTCTCGAAGGTAACTAAAAAAGCTATCCTCATTAAAAATCTCTCTGCCTATAATGGCATCCAGTTTAAGATCCATTCTTCCAACTACGTTAAAATGACGGTTTCTTGCTGATATTAAGCTGGGGCATTCTACTATTAAATGTTTTACTGTGAGGGGAACAAGACAATCCTCACAAAATGGTTCAGGGTCATTGTTCATTAAAAACCCATGAGTAATCCGTGTGTGGCCGATCCGTAACCTAGATAATGCAGTCTCTTTCCGACGGTCTTCTAACATATAAAGCCAGGGGTTGATTACATCAGTGAGTTCTCTCATTTTATTATTACTCTCTATTGTCCAATAGAATTGGCCAAACTGATTCTACAGTCCTTTTAATTTCAGGAATGTAGTCTGAACAGGGAATTGCTATACTTCTTGGATTTTTTTGATGTACCTAACTTAGCCAATTCATCAGCTCGTTCATTTCCAACAATACCAACATGTGAAGGAACCCAGCAGAAGTTAACTGCCTTATGTTTTTGTTTTAATAAAAACAACCACTCTGTTATTTCCAGTACCACAGGGTGTACTGGATTAAAAGATGCCAAAGCTTCCAAGGCACTCTTGGAATCACTAAAAATGGTAAAATTATCTCCTTTTAAAGTTACAATTTTCTTTAGTGCTGTTAAAATGCTAAAAAGTTCAGCAGTAAAAATAGAAGCATAACTTGGTAATGCACCACTAACACTACTGTCAGGGTATACCACTCCAAACCCAACGCCTGCACTGGATTTGGAGCCATCGGTAAAGAATTGCCTTGAGTTATCATGTTTTTCAGCATGGCAAAGGAATTTCTGCTTAAGAATATCACCTGAACAGTCTGCCTTGCAACCAGAAAACCATTTACAATATTTCACAGAGGGCAACTTCCATGGAGGGAATCCTGAAAATTTTGCTGGAATTACTGTTCCTTTTATTACATTGAGCTCCTCTAATGCACATTTTACCCTGTATCCAAAAGGCTTTGGATATGAAGGATATTTTTTATACGTATAACCAAGAGAGAAGGATCTCTCGTAGGTCAACTTGACCTCCTTCGTGTAATGGGAAGTCAACCACAGAGTTGCATCTCCCGTAAGTGACAGCTAACATGTCCTCATGACATATTGTTCTGGAAAGAACAAGAATTCATAAAAGCTCGCACTTCATGCGCTTTTAATTCTCAGCTGTTTGAAGGAATCATCAAGTTACTCATGAAGTGCTTTAGCGATCACACTTGTTTCAAAGAAGACCAGGGCTTTCTTTGAAATGGATCTCTTCAGGATGAAGCCTAGAGCCTGGCTGGCGCCTCGTGCCTGACGCTTGGTTGGCACCTAGCTCCTGGCTGGCGCCTCGTGTCTGGAAGTAGCTTCGCGCCTGGCTCCAGACTGGCACTATTTGGCGCTTGGTGCCTGGCTGACTCCTCTCCACTTACTGGAGCTTCAAGCTTGGTAGAGTCTCGAGGATGTCTGGCGATGTCCACATCGGACACTCTTATCTGTCCAATTTGTTCGCCTCTAGCGCATCTGCGCTAGGTTGGAGGCCCCCTCTTTCTCTTCATCAGACAATGACAGTGTTCCTTGAAACTGTCTGCCTCTGGCGTTTTTTACGCCTGTTTTGGCATTTGGCGCCTGGTTGGCGCTACATTGTCTGAAAGTCCTGAACCTCCACAATAGTTTATCAGGAGATTGGAGAAGGGTGGAAGAAATTCTTGCACTTTGAGCTTTTGGCCTCTCCGGCAAGGGGAGGTGATTGTAGTCAGCTACATCCATTAGACGATAGGATATCTAACAGTACGAGAGATAAGAGTCTTCCTCCGAGGAGGATCCTTCTTGAATCCTTCCATTGCTAACGAGATCTCTTCTTACTTGTTGATGAAGTTCCTCGTTGCAGAATCTTCCCTATCCTTGTCCGAAGGAAGGGAAGGAGCTTGGAAGTCGAAGGAGACTCAGAGCTGAAATTGGGAAGACTCCTGATTTCTAGCTCTTTATTGTATCCCTCTGAATACCTTCTGGGAAGCATTTCGAGCCCTCATCGCATCCCAAAGACTTTGTAGACAAACGTTTAAACCATCTCTTCTTCTGTAAGTGAAAACGTAAGTACCCTGCCTGGGCAACGAAACTTCTATCTGAAAGCGTTGAATCAGGAATAGAGGGTTTTAGTTCTTTTGCCAGACATACTATGCTGGCAAGAACCCATTGCCGAGTCTCCATTGAATCTGATGCGAGATTCCAATGCACAAAAAATTCACTTGTCTTCTTGGTCGTTTAGGGCCAAGAGAAACAAAGAATTCCCTCATAAAATTTCTCAAAGAAGTTTGATGAGGAGTAGTTCCATCGTTGTTGGAAACACGGAATCCTGAGGCCACAAAAGATCCCATTCGAAGTACATGATATCCTACTCTTGTCGTATTGAGGTATCGTATAAGATCCCGAAGATCTTAATCCTCTGCTATCTCTAATTCCCCTTGTATAGACAGAGTATAGCCTTTTACTGCGTTCTTTGATAGCAGATATATACAAAGGTGATTCTTCCCTCTGAAAGGGGAGAAAAAAACCGCTATGTGGTTCACAGAGGTATCGGAAGCGGACAGTTTCCTCATTCCATCTAGCACAATCTGCAGCAATTCTATGTCTTGACCATGACTATTGTCATTTACCTTGAAAAATCCTCTCATTCATGTCCACTTCTGGTCAGTCTGCACGCAGACAGACTTAGAGTGTAGAGGTTGTTAAGGTCCATTTATAATAGATGCTGATAGAATCTCCAGACTCACTTGGAAAAGCCTTCCAAAACATGCTGTGAGAAGAACGTGACTTCTGTGAATCCAACCTCTCTAAGGCCAAAATGAGGCATAAAGTATCATCCTCTCTTCCTTTGATGCCCATTTATCTTAATATCTGTTAAGAATTTATATATCTAGGGGAAAAAAGACTAAAGTTTACTCCCCATTTAAACTAAAAATGGCGTATATTGCTACCTCTCTTGGTTCGAGAATAAGGAAGCAGTCTAGAGGAAACCTGTTTCGTCTCCACCTTGCGAAGAGATCTATGAAGAAGACATCTCGCAGGTTTCCACAACTCTCTTTCCAACTAAGATTTGACATAAGTCAATAGTTATATTGTCGATCGAGAAGGTTCTCACGGACGTGCAACATCGTGCAGCAAACCTCTTAAGGATCGTTACGTTCCGTGTCTGTGTTCCAAACAGGTTCTCTCTTGTTAACGCGAACATGGGCGAACAGAGATTCTCGATGCTCCTTGAGATATGAGAGAGCTGTGGAATTAGTCAAATTGATTTGAAAAAATCATTTCGTCCCTCCTTGGGATCGAACACCCCTCCAGTTAGACGGGGAACGAAATCAGGAACGAACCGTGCCGTTACCAAGCCTGCTGTCAGAGAGGTTACTGAACCCTTCGATTAATAATTCGCTATATCGAAAAGTTAGCAAGTCCATTATTTTGCTTCTGTAAGCATGAGAGCATCAAATAATATATATAGCTCTACTGCATTAAATTCTTATTGTTGTCTCATTCCTATAATCCTGTTACATTGCGGTAAACATTACCGCAAGGTTACAAGGGATCTTTTTATTGAAAACTCCTTAGCAAAACGAATACCAATGTTTATTCATGTTTGCCTATAAATCCCCTCAAATCGAGGCTAAGTCCATGATTGTAGAGGGAAGATACGGTTAACTATTCAATCCCGTAGAGAGAGAGATGTAACCAACTGCTCATGACCGAGAACTGGATGGTACTGTATTGGCTTACAATGACAGCCTCCGTCTCGTTCGCTGCCTGGCTGCATTCTTCCTGAGTTGCCAGTTACTCCATTCAATGAAGGAATATAATAAAATTATTCTCGAGCCTAAGGAAGCTCTCAATAATGCATATTTAAGCCAAACAACCTTTGTTAAAATACCGAAGCTGAGTAGGTATTGTCGTAACAAACCTTTTAAGCGAAGTCCTTACTAGGAAATTCCTGTAAGGATATAGATAATTCCGTAGCGAACCACAAAGGCAACTATGGTATGCGTATATGACTTGTCATTCAGTAGTTGTATACACCAAATCTTCTTACTACATTCTTTCCTCTCCGATACAGAGAGAGAATGGAAATCTTACTCTCTTCGTTCTTTTCGTCAATAAACCTGAATTAGTATTAGTCGAAAGAGATCGCAAATGAAAACCGAGGATCGAAGAGAATCTCTCAAGCTTTTATTCTCTTGGAGATAAGGCCGTATTCTACGCCTCTATTATCTGGAAGAGCCTCTAATCAATGAATGAGAGCTCGTACGAATCTTGTTCAATTTCCAAACGATTGCCACTCTTTCTGTAAATGGTTGGTTGCATTATTTTTTAGAAGGAGGATGATTTTAATATCCTCTTACTAGTAATGAACTAATTCTCTCAATAAAAAAGGTCGCTAAGGTCTTATAAACTGAGAGACCTGCCCCCTTATTGGCTTCCAATTCCGATCTATCTTCCATTTCCTGTCCATCAAGTTGGGAGAAGAATGAGCAACCGGAGGAGAGCGCCTCCTTTCGTAAGGTGAAGGGCTTTTAGCAGTACCGACTCTAACCTGACAAAGGCTACGGCCGCCTGTGCGACATCTTGAGTCCCCGCCAGGAGAAGGCCGATCTTGCTCTTGCCTTTACTTGCATTAAGACTATCCTGACAAGGGCGACGGCTGCCTGTGCAACAACTCCCATCCCTATCAGGAGAAGGCCTCGAATGTCTTTCACCTTTCGCAGAATCAAGCATATCCTGACAAGGGCTACGGCCGCCTGTGAGACATCTAGAGACCCTGTCAGGTGAAAACTGATCCTGCGAAAATTCCCAAAGAGGAGCCTCTCGGTCCGCCTCTAACTCCATTTCCGATGAAGATCCTGGTTCATAGCGCCTGGAGCCTGGCTCCTGGCGCTTCAGGCGCTTTGCGCCTCGTTTCAGGCACTTCAGGCGCTTTGCGCCTCGTTTCAGGCGCTTCAGGCGCTTTGCGCCTCATTTCAGGCGCTTCAGGCGCTTTGCGCCTCGTTTCAGGCGCTTCTCGCCTAGTAGGAGTTTCAGGTCTTTCTTTACAATCCTCTCGCCTTGTCGGCGTGTTGCGCCTGGCAGGGGCCTCGTCCGAGCTGTCAAAGACTTCTATCGGACGGGATTTCTTAACGGGAAGGAAGTGATCCTTTCTCCTGGGAGGATCCTTCTTCAAGACTCCCATTAACGAAGATATCTGTTGTTGCATTTCTCTTAGGATCTTCGTAGTGGCGTCTTCTTTCTCCGTATCCGATCTAGGGGAAGGAGGATTTGATGAATAAATCTCTTTCTTCTTCTTCTCAGGTGGATAGTCCTCCGGAAAACTTTCCAGGCTAGAATCCCAAGCTAGAGATTTTCTTTTAGAAGGTCTCGATAGCTTGTCAGAACTCCACCCTTTTTTTTCCTTTCGATGAAGAATCGGATGACGAAAAACACTGTTTTAGGATGCCTTTCCAACGGCTATCCTTGGCAGTCTGGGACGCTACTACAGAACCTGCCGAGGGGACGCCCGACCGGTGGGGATTCTCTGAAACCTCCGTGCGGCTTTCGACATTCCTTCTCCTCTGGGCTTGTGAGCTTGGAAGAGGTCTAGGCCTGAGAGCGAGACAGAGCCGATCGGACGCACCCTCCACTATTTTAGGACGCCTTTCCAATGGCGAACTTGGCAGTCTGGGACGTTCTACAGAATCTGCCGAGGGGACGCCTGACCGGTGGGGATTCTCTGAAACCTCCGTGCGGCTTTCGACATTCCTTCTCCTCTGGGCTTGTGAGTTTGGAAGAGGTCTAGACCTGGGAGCGAGACAGAGCTGATCAGACGCACCCTCCACTGCAATGGATGGGGAACACTGTAATCACTTCTTACCTTTTAATAGCTTGCATTTTGAGCTACATCCCGTCTTCAAATTGCTATTATGAATTTGAAGTTTCTGTGAAATAAGATGGTGATGAGGATGCAACACTACTAGTACTGTTAATACTCTAACTGCTCGTTAGTACGAGTAGCCAATAAAACTTCTAAAGGAAGCGTATCTAGTTATATTCTTTTCTGACTCCCTAAAGTAGAAAGTCAGTATATTTCCTCAATCAATTCTAACACTTATTACACGTATTAATGAATAAATATTAATATTTCCCTTTCTTGCAAACTATGTGAGTGTCTACCGACAATTTCGGTAGTTACACGTCATATATTCTTCGAAATTTTCGAAGCCAAATTCATTAAAAAGTTAATAAAAGTGTATGCCGAGCCAAAGACCCAGTACTTCCCTGCAAAAGACAGCCCAGAAGATCGATGGCGATGAAACACGAAAATCAAGTCACCGCAAACGTATGTTTACAATACGGCGACAGAAAAAATCTGGTTCTAGAACGGTAATGGTTCCTATTCCTGCCACCCAGCAGCAGGCCAGTAGATCACCTGACCTACCTGTAGCGTGTGCCGCGAAATTTGAATTTCTGTCGGGGACGACGGAGCCTATAGCTAAGTATATATCTGACAGGGAAGTTGAATGTATGAAAATATATTTTCCAGCTTGTTAATTAATAATTTAATCGAATTTCTCAATTGTGCTAATTTTTGCATGTGGAATTGCGTTCTGGGTCGCAGCAAAGAAGTATTTTCTTATGTTTCCACCTTTTTTTTTTTAGTGCATAAGTGAGACTATTCTTGTCCATACGATCCGGAGTGTGAATATGCTTGGCGAGCATTATTTTAATTTGAGTATCTCCATGTTATGCTCTCTCTCTCTCTCAGGACCTTTTTATCTAGTCAGGAATAACCAGAGGTCTGTTTTAAGAATCAAGCACTAGGCCTATTGGTCATGCTCGGTGCTTCTTTATATATATATATATATATATATATATATATATATATATATACAGTGGTCCCCCCCATATTCGCGGGGGATGTGTACCAGGACACCCCCGTGAATAGTTAGAATCCGTGAATGTTTGGAACCCTATGAAAATGCTAAAAACAGCCTATTTTGTTAGTTAAAACTCAAGAAAAACCCACTAAAAATTTTCATACTTGGTTTTTTGTTTTTTAATAGTTTTATCACAAAAAGTGCATTTTATGATGAAATTCATCAAAAAAACCAGGAATTTGTGGATATTTATCATAGAAAAATACCGCGAATGCGCGAATTTTCCGCGAATAATACAGGGAAACATTCCCCAGAGAAATCCGCGAATGTGTGAGTCCGCGAATCTGGAGAACGCAAATACGGGGGGTCCACTGTATATACGTATATCCCCAAAAAACTCATAAATTTCTGTTATATAATAATGCTTGACTGGATTGAACTGATTACTGGTTGTCCGTGGAAATATGAATTTGGGTGATATAATTCTCTTATGATACGCCCACTTACGCAAATTCAGTCTTAAATTTCACGGTTGGGATATGATTAGAAGATTTGAGGTAAAAGGTTGATGTGAAAAAGGTGGAGTTAGTATTGTGGGTAGAGGTAGAGGTAGAGGTAGAGGGGGGAGGGGTGGTTGGGGTCTGTCTTCTCCCTACTTAACCAGATGGTGATATCACGGGTGTTCTGGTTGCTTGCGACCGTCTTTCCTATTCTTTGTATAGCGAGTCTGTTTCCCAGGTGCAAGGAGAGGTCCTGGTATCGGTCCTGAAGGTTCTATCTTTGCCTAAATAACAGACAGTGGCCCTGCATTGTAAGCCATGCAATGCCCGGAACTAGGCCTAGTCACCTGAAGGTAGCAGCACCAGTTAGAGCCTTTCTCGAAGATGGTGTTTTATGCTCGGTCCTAGAAGCTAGAATTAGAACTACCAACCACACCCAACTTCTCTACTGAATCTAGGTGCATTCATGGTTGATTATGTTTAATGTCGCAGAGATTTTCCCTTTACATTCTATTGATACTTGCATGGTTTTATGCATCTTCGCTAAAATAATTGATAATACACTATGATATTAAATATTTGTTTCCACATTGCTCGAAATATACATTGGTAATGTTGGTAATCCTGTGTTGAACGAAAATTTCAAATTGTTTCGTTTCTATAGTTTGAAGTAATTACTATACTTTAAAATAATTACTATTACCGTAATTTTTTCTTATGATTGTTATAAATATCATAGATTTGATATTTGTGCATCATATGTTAGCTTTATTTTGCTTGATAAGAGTTTCCACTGTAGAAAAAAAAAAATTTCAGCTACGAGTTGTAGTTGCCAGTTAATGAATTTCGAACGAAATCCTCTGAAATTTGTCGCTTCAGTTTTGGAACTTACTGTACATAGTATATCTATTTTGTGAATGAACATATTTATGATAAAAAAACATGATTTACTGTAAAGATTACAGCACCCAACTATAATATTAATGTATAAACAGCAAAATACAGCAATAAAAATCTAGTTTTGTCTTTTGTTTACGTTTAGAATCAGCTGATGGACGTTTATTACCGAAAGAATTATTTTGGAAAACAATTTAGTTGCTAAAAGAAACTATTTTATTAATGGAATTATTATTATTTTTAACTTTGTACATAATAGTTTCAGTAATTCATATTTCATTGAGAGAGAGAGAGAGAGAGAGAGAGAGAGAGAGAGAGAGAGAGAGAGAGAGAGAGAGAGAGAGCAGCTTGGGATGAGAGTAACTGTTAATACCTTGAGAGAGCAGCTTAGGACGAGCGTACTGTTACTAGCTTAGCTCGAGAATAACAATGAAATTTGTATTTTAAATATTTTCATGGTGATAAGAAATGAAACATGGATAGTGATAAGATATTCTCTTGTATACTGTTATAATGTGATAATCATTGAGTCAACTATAAAAGTTGTATTGAAGCAGTTTCGTAAATCACAGAAAGAATAAAAGACCATTTTGTTCTTTTATGATAATAATAGATCAGTATTATAGTTTTTTCTGCAAGTTATAAGAGAGAGAGAGAGAGAGAGAGAGAGAGAGAGAGAGAGAGAGAGAGAGAGAGAGAGAGAGAGAGAGAGAGAGAGATTTTGCTATTTACATTCATGGTATTTGAAAATTTGTAAATGAGTGTATCCTAAAAATGCATTTACTTATGAAAAGAAGAAGAAAACACAGTAATTAGTGAATCTTGCTCTAAGAAGAAGAAAACACAGTAATTGGTGAATCTTGCTCTATGATAAAATTCGCGATTTCGTTAATTTTCCGGGATATACGTAGTATTTGGGCTCCACAAAAAAAAGTAAGTAAAGTGATTTATGACAGAATTTAGAGGATACTTACATAAAAATACATCGGTAGTTTGTAGAACGGTGTAACCACTATCATATTGTGTAAAGATAGTATGTACGAATGAGACTAGGTTTGGTGACGTCACAGTGGTCATACATATTTTTTTCGTGAATGAATACACACTTATGATAAAAAAAAAGTTACTGTACTGCTTAGAGTACCATACTGTAATATTAATGTAATCACATCAAAATAAATTAATCATTGCATGCTGTAAACATGTAAAGTGTATTTTGAAAAATGCATTACCAAAGGAATTATTCCTTGAAGAAGCTTTTTATTATGAAGATATGCCAATAATATATAAGATATGCATTTTATTATGAATATAATTATGACAATAATACAGTGTAAAAATGGTTTTATTACGTTTACGCTTCGTCGCCGACCGCAAACAACAATACGTTTGTATGACTGCAGTGTTCAGAGAAGTTGATTACATTATACCAAAATTATAATGAAGTTCGAATTGAAAATTAATGTTTTCCTAAATGTTATTACTACTGTAATTACACTACTACTATTAACATTTCTAAAAGGTTAAGAATGACAAAGGTGCTGTTAAGTGTAACTCAATGTTTACATTTCTGCTGGCCACTCAACTACAAGTTGATGTCAATAATGTGGGATTATTCCATGAATAGGCTATATATTATGAAGATATGCCAATAATATATAAGGTGAGAATGGTTTTATTACCTTTATTGTCAGTTAATATCATATTGTGAATCTGTTCATGCATTGTTGGTTATTGGAACCGGACGAGGCTTAGCCTACCACAGATTCATACCAGTGATATAGACTAAGAAGTGGTCCAAGGTAAAACCTGTGATTAACTGAATCCATGATTGCTGATCCGCGACTAAGCGAGGCCCCACTGTATTGGCCCTTAGTAAACAACAAGGCTCGTAAGTCAAGCACAACTGGGAACTGCAAATTAAGAGCGTCGAAAGTCAAGCATGACTGGGAATTGTGAATAATGAGCGAACTGCAAAATGTTTTGGCAGGCAAAAGCACTGTCTGAAACTGACAACATATATGCAGTGCTTCACTTAATTTACTACATTTGTAAATAAAGTAGCTGCAATTCTTAAATCCAGCTTACTTCGTAAATTAAGTTCTATTCAGCAACTAAAGACAATGATCACATCGGTAAAATGAAGTCAGTCTCTCTCTCTCTCCCCAATTTTTAAATTAAGGATGAAGCAATTGTAAACCCTACCGACATAAAAAACCAAATCGAGAAATGGCTGATTGCTGACGTTATTTGTCATCGCCAAAAAAGAATAAAAAATAACGCAGCAGGAGAGCAGGCAAAACTGATGTTCAGGTTCAGAACTGGCAAAATTACACTCAACACTTATATAATCACGTATTGTGCATGTTTTAAATCCAACTTTGTTAATTTACAAGAAAAAGTATGTATTTCTAAATTACATCTCATCCACCATCCAAGCAATGGCAATGAAGATATCGGTAGTACTCAATTAGCCGAATTTTGAGAATGTAAACTATCATATGCAAATGGCATAAAATGACAATACTTATACAGTAGTACCTCGTACTTTGAACTTAATCCATTCCAGACGGCTGTTCGAAGTACGATTTGTTCGAAATATGAAACAAATATCTCCATACAAAATAAAGGGAATCTGGATAATTCATTCCAGCCAACCCAATAACTCCCCCTTTTCCCATTTTTTCTATTATTAATGTGTTCAAAAGTTAAATTAAGAGTGAAAAGTAATGAAACAGTATGTTATATAAAGTAAAATTTTCTCAATTTCATTTTTTCTATGTACTATTTACGAACTGTTTGGTAAAAATGGCGCCAGCTGGCTGGGGGATGGAGGGAGGAGACGGGAACCCTTCGAGCAAACTGAATTGGTTGCAGTATGCAAAGGTTGATAAAATCAGTTTTATTCACATATTAGGTACAAAGACAATCGAAGGAATTGATAGTGTGTGTGTGTATGTGTCCAATTGTAACCGAGAGAGAGAGAGAGAGAGAGAGAGAGAGAGAGAGAGAGAGAGAGAGAGAGAGAGAGATCGGCATGTTTACACTTGGATCTAAAGTGCATGAAAGAGATTAATTATGCCACAATACATCAACTTACTGTTGGCAAATGGCAGACTTTTAAAACAAACATGAGGATTTTGCAAACAAATAAGTAATAAGTCAAGAATGCAAGAAAAGGAAACGGAGATAAAATAACTTTTCACAAGGAAGCCGTTTCAACAAACAATCGAAGGCATGTTTATCACAAAGCAGAGTTAACTGTACAGTAGTAAAATATCATAAGCATTTGTCACCAGATTGGTATTTTACAGTAGCAAAAATAAAAGTGATTTGGGGAAAATAGAGTGTAAGTTAAAGAAATGGGTGAATAATCATCCCAGATCAGTGAAGTCAGTGGGAAGCAGAGCCGTGTTCTCTCTCTCTCTCTCTCTCTCTCTCTCTCTCTCTCTCTCTTCTCTCCTCTCTCCTCTCTCTCTCTCTCAGCGCACCGAACACTGACTCGAGCAAGCTTTTTCTTTCTATTTACTGCATGCATTTGTTTTCATGTTTTATTGTTAAATTTATTGTGAAATAATTTTAATTTTTTATGTGAATTGGTACTGCTTTTACGCACATATTATAGTAAAGATTATACTACTGTCTCTTCTATCCTCAACAATACCACAACGCACGATAACTTAAAATCATTCATTAATCTATTCCTCAAAAATATAAATGCTCCCTCCATCTACCTCAAGTTAGCTGTGATTCACCGCAATGATGAATGATTTTGTTAATCATTTATGCTAAATTTTATTGTGAAAAGCTTTGTTTTTTCATTTACAGTGGTACCTCGACATACAAAAGTCCCAACTTATGAAAAATTCAAGTTACGAAAGCAAATACAATGATTTTTTTGGCTCTACATACGAAAATAGTTCAGGTTACGAAAGTTTGTTGCTGTAAAGTCCCGAGATTCGCCTGGACCACCGATAACAATTTTAAAACTTGTGCACCGCCAACTGAGTAGACTCGCCACCATCCTCCCGCTCTCCCATTGGTTCCTGATGCTAGTCACCGCCATAAGATCCTGCTCTCCTATTGGTCAGCATCTCTCCCATTGTGCATCTATGTAAAGGCGTTCTTTGGTCACTCCGAAGCAGCATCGTTTGTATACGCACACGGAATTCGTTCATCCTATACGATTTCGTTTATTAACGTAAATTCGTTAGTGATTTCGTTGTAGTACTACTATATCGTGTTGTGTGAGAACTTTAGTACATATACTACATAACTTAATTACGTACAGTATACGTAGTCATGGGTCCCAAGAAAGTTGCTCAAGTTCACGGAAAGAAGGGGATGCTTTCTATGGAGACAAAAATGGAGATTATCAAGGAGACAAAAATGGAGATTATCAAGAAGTATGAAGCTGGCATGAGGTTGAGTGTGATCGCTAAGGAATACGGCCGAAATCCGTCGACGATAGGCACCATTCTTAAGCAGAAAGAAGCCATCAAAGCAGCTACACCTTCCAAGGGCGTGACTATTTTGTCTAGCAAGAGGAGCCACATGCACGACGAGATGGAGAGGCTGCGTCTTGTCTGGATAAAATACAAAGAAATCGCTGGCGATACGACAACCTAGACGGCAATCTGCCACAAGGCCAGTGCTATTTTTGGCGATTTGATTGCCCAAGCCAAAGACGACGGAGGAGAAGGGACATCAACGCCAACCCCAAGGCTTCTCATGGGTGGTTTGAAAAATTCCGGAAACGGACTGGCATCCATTCGGTGGTGCGGCATGGGGAGGCGGCCAGCTCGGACACAAAAGCAGCCGAAGCCTTTATTAAGACGTTCGACGAGATGACGATCAACGAAGGCTACAGTTCTCAGCAAGTCTTCAACTGTGATGAGACTGGCCTTTTTTGGAAAAAAATGCCTCGTCGGACGTACATCACGGAGGAAGAGAAGAAGCTACCTGGGCATAAGCCTATGAAAGACAGGCTTATGCTCGCACTTTGTTTGAACGCCAGTGGGGATTGCAAGGTGAAGCCCCTACTTGTCTATCATTCTGAGAGACTGCGAGCCTTCAAGGCCCACAAAGTGCTTAAGGAGAAGCTTCCAATGATGTGGAGGACTAATGTGAAAGCCTGGGTAACAAGACTTTTGTTCACCGAGTGGGTAAATCTGTGTTTTGGCCCGACAGTGAAGGAAATCTTGGAAGAGAAGCGCCTCCCTCTGAAATGTCTGCTGTTGTTGGACAACGTCCCTGCTCACCCTCGTGACCTCGAGGAAGATATCCTAGCGGTGTAACACCACCCCTCTCCTCCAGCCCATGAACCAGCAAGTGATATCGAACTTCAAGAAGCTGTATACGAAACATCTTTTCAAGAGATGTTTCGACATCACCGATACCACAAACCTCACCTTCCGTGAATTTTGGAAGGAGCATTTCGATATAGTGATATGCATCCGACTCATCGATCAAGCTTGGCAGGAAGTTTCGAGGCGTACCTTGAATTCTTCGTGGAGGAAACTCTGGCCTGATACCGTATCCGTCCGAGACTTCGAGGGATTCGATGTGGGCGAAGCTGGTGCAGATTCAGAAACAGTTGACGATCCTGAAACTGTTTCGCAACCAGATCTTGACGAGATCATTGCACTCGGCAAGTCCATGGGGCTGGTTGTCGACAAGGACGACATCAATGATCTTCTCAAGGGGCACCAAGAGGAGCTTACAACAGATGGCCTGAAGGAGTTGGAGGCCATGCAACATAACGTCGTTCAAGAGGAGTTCTCTAGCAGCAGCGAGGAGGAGGACGACCCTATGACAACAGCAGAAATTAAAGATGCTCTAGATGCTTTTCATAAGGTGCAATCATTCGTAGAAAAGACACACCCCGAAAAGGCCTACACAGGTCATATGCTTGCGCAGTTCGATGACGTTTGCCTGAGTCGTTTCAGGAACATTGTGAAAAGTAGGCAGAAGCAATCTTTCTTGGATAGTTATTTTTTTAAAGAGGCCTTTAGTAGGAGTAAGGAAAAAGGAAGATCTAATTGATAATGTAAAAAAGAAGAGAAAGTTGAAAGTGGTGAAGAAATTGAAATTTTGAAGAAAAAAAAATATATATATATATAATTTTAAGTTTTTTTGTAAAGTTAGTGCTACAGTTTTGTGCCATTTGTTAATGTGTTTCGTAAAGTTTAGTCTTTATGTTTCCTGACATTTTTTAATGTGTTTCGTAAAGTTAAGTGTGCATATGTACAAGTTTTCTGTCATTTATCCTCCTCCTCTGCCGCCACTTTCGGAGATAGCCTCACTCGAAAGGTAAGGTTCCACCGTTTACTACATACGTACATACAGTATTTCTTGTATACCATGTACGTACACTAACACACTTAATTTACAGGTACTATGTAGTACATATTAGTAGTACGTATTAAGTCAGGTATTGAATGGTCCAAATTGTTGTATTTCATTATTTATTGGTCAATTTAGCTTTATTATAAAATTTACTGGGGTGTTTTTGTAGGGCTTGGAATGAATTAGGCAATTTACATGTAAAATGCGGTTCAAGATACAAAAAGCTCAGGTTACGTAGGTCGCCTCGGAACAGATTAATTTCGTATGTCGAGGTACATCTGTACTATTTTTTAAAATTTTGTTTAACTAGAACGTCTCACTCGGCGCACCGAACACTGGCTCAATCAAGACTTCTTTTTTTTTTTTCTTCTGTATTGCATTTGTTAGTTTTCATATTTTATCATTACGTTAAATTCATTGGGAAATTCCATTTTTATGTGAATTGTTACTGCTTTTACATACAGTAATATTTTAACTCTCTCATCTTCTTCTCTCCTCCACATATCAACGCTCCCTCGTTCAGTCTCAAGTCAGCTGGGCGTGACGTCACCACAGTTACATACGATTTTATACATCTTTTATGCTAAATGTTATATTGAAGGCTATATCTTATACCAAATGCTTTACACTTTTATTCTTGTCGAATATTATAATTAAACTACATACGTATTGTAAATAAAAAAAATTAATAGTTTAACTTGTAAGACCCAGTAAGCCGTCGAATACAAGTATAAACTAGATAATCGGTCAGTTCGAAGTAGTATACGAGCATTTGTTTGACAAACGATACAAAATTTTTTTCCGAAAATTTTGTTCAAAAAAACGGAAAGTTCGACATAAACATTCAACAAACCAGGTACGTATCACTGTATTCTGTAATATATGGTCAACTTTTTCAAATGATCATTTTTCTCCAGAAAACATTTAGTTTTATAGAGCTTTTCAGTTTTTAGAACTATGGATAGAGATTGCACACCTGTAACAAAGTGAAAGTTCACTTAACCTAATGTCTAATTTTGGTAATTATCCACAGTAATTTCTGTAATTACAGTTGATTTGTTTACAGAATCAAAAGTTGTATCGCTAGTGAATCACTTTAATAACCTCTGGATTTTAACATTAATACAGATGTTTTGTTTACAGCATCGATACTTGTAACTGTAGTTAACTATTGACAACTATCGACACTTCAAGGGTTAGCCTATCATTAAAAATCTCGGCACAATTTTAAGGTTGTCATACGAATGCCTCTTTCATAATAATTTTCAATAAACTTAAGTTCAACTGTGGTTCTTACCATTTTCCTCACCAAGTGGGCATGGGATACCATTTTCCTCACTAAGTGGGCATGGGAACAACGCCAATTAGCAGCAACTGACCGAACCACTTTTGCTTACAAACATCCTATGATTCGTTGGGTCGGATTCTGGTTTTTTCTTTGAGCTAAGATGCAAAATTTACTCCAAATTTCACATTGAAATCTGATTATTTTGAGTTCTAGTACAATCAAGGACCGGGTCTCTACTGTACTTTGTTAACTTCTGTCCAAATGAAGAACTCTACTGCAAGGTGACAAGGAACTTTGATCTTGTGCCTCAAGCACACTACTGTCAAAGAATTGCTGGTCACCATTATTGCCTTACTTTTTACTAATTGCAGGAAGGGTTGATGACCTACAAAGACAGCATTCTACTCCAAGATGATGATGTAATAAGGCTTCTCCTGTAGAGCTTAACCCTTAAACGCCTAAGGGGTATAATAAAAATCGTCTCCCGTATGCCTAGGGGGTCTCTGAGTGAGCGCCGAAGCGGAAAAAATAATTTTTTCAAAAAATCACAGCGCGCTTAGTTTTCAAGATTAAGAGTTCATTTTTGGCTCCTTTTTTTGTCATTTCTGATGCAACCATCAGAAATGAAAAAAAAAAATCATTATCATATATAAATAATGCGATATATGATAACGCGAAAACAAAATTTCATATACAATTGTATTCAAATCGCGCTGTGAGCGAAACGGTTAAAGCTAACGAGTTAATTTTTTTCGTTGTATTGTACTCTAAATTGCGATCATTTTGGTATATAACACATTGTAAAACGTTCAAAGCAACACAGAGAAAATATTATCACAAAATGATGCATGAATTCATAACGCGCGGATGTAAAAAATTTTTTTTTTTTCAAAAATTCACCATAAATCTAAATATTGTTCTAGAGACTTCCAATTTCTTTCAAAATGAAGATAAATGATTGAATATTACTATACTGTAAGAGTTTTAGCTTACAATTGCAGTTTTCGACCATTTCGGACAAGTTAAAGTTGACCGAATGTCAAATTTTTTTATATATATTTTCTATATGCAAATACAGTAGTACCTTGAGATACGAAAGGCTCTACTTACGAAAAACTCAAGATACGAAAGCCAATGCGAAAAATTTTACTGCTCTACATACGAAAAGTTTTCAAGATACGAAAGGTTGTTGCTGTAAAGTCCCGAGATTCGCCCGGACCACCGAGAACAATTTTAAAACTCCCGCGCCGCCAACTGAGTAAACTCGCCACCATCCTCCCGCTCTCCCATTGGTTCCTGATGCTAGTCACCCCATAAGGTCCTGCTCTCCTATTGGTCAGCATCTACCCCTTGTGCTTTAAATATTCTATTGGTAAAAGGTTGCTGTAAATTGAAAAACTTATTCATGCAATACATTTAAGGAAAAAAAAGCATTAGGTAAAGATAGAATAAAGAATAGAAATGAATGGTTATTATACTGTTTGGTAGTTTCAGTAGTTGAAGAGAGATAATGAAAATTTATGGCTTACTGTGTAAAAGTGATTGCTTGGCGATCGTTCGATACTCGAAGTGCTGGATGTAAACAGACGTTTGGAAGGTTTTTTTTTGTTTGTTTATTATAGTTAATGGTTACTTAATAATTATTTGAAATGAGTACATGCAATACATTTAATAAAAAAATTGTGAATTAGATATCATAAAATATAAAATAAATCAGACTGCCAACAAATACGTATTTTTTAGAATTCTTCTTCTGTTTTATTATTACGTTACGTATACGCATGTTTCATTATAGCTGTCAGTAACTCGGTATCTTCATTAGGTAAAGATAGAATAAAGAATAGAAATGAATGGTTATTATACTGTTTGGTGGTTTCATTAGTTGAAGAGAGATACTAATGACAATTTATGGCTTACTGTGTGCTAGGAAAAATGACTGCTTGGCGCTCGTTCAATACTCATAAGATGGGTAAGAGCTGAATGTAAACAATCGATTGGAAGGTTTGTTTTTTGTTTGTGTATTATAGTTAATGATTAATTAATAATTATTTGAAATGAGTTAACTACTGATTATTTATACATTTTATTGGCATATTCTAAGCTTTTAGCTCTTAGGTTTACATGTCAGAATCATAGACTAGGCTACAGTAGCAACCGCTAACATAGGCTAGGCTTATTGCTAAGGGACATATGCTAAAGTCCTAATATATGCAGTAAAAATGGGGTTGAACATTACATGCAGTTGAATATTACTCAAGTATGTACAGTATTTTGCCTTTTTGGAGTTCATATTTCTTCCATCGTAACCCTAGAACATGTGTGTTAGGCCTGGAAAATATAATTTGTTACTGGTGGTGTTTTTGGAGGGCTTGGAACGGATTAGCCATTTTACATGTAAAATATGTTCCAAGATACGAAAAACTCATAATACGAAGGCCGTCTCGGAACGGATTAATTTCGTATCTCGAGGTACCACTGTATTTCAAAAATGAGAAAAGCTACAACCTTCAATTATTTTTGGTTGTATTCTACATGAAATTGCGCACATTTTCATATATAAAACTCTATGAAACGCCTAATATGAAACGGAGGAAATATGTATTCCGAGAATGCGACGTACGCATTTCGGAGATTTGAGGCGGAAAATCCGCGAGCGGAGGAAGGAAAGTTTTTTTTTTTTAAATTAACCATAAATATGATATTGTCATGTTACATAAGTTTTATACATACTTACCTGACAGATATATACTTAGCTATAGACTCCGTCGTCTCCGACAGAATTTCAAATTTCGCGGCACACGCTACAGGTAGGTCAGGTGATCTACCGCCCTGCCCTGGGTGGCAGGACTAGGAACCATCCCCGTTTTCTAATCAGAATTCTTCTCTTCCACCTGTCTCCTGCGGGGAGGCTGGGTGGGCTATTAATCGTATATACTGTCAGGTAAGTATGTATAAAACTTTATTGTAACATGACAATATCATTTTTATACATTCAACTTCCCTGCCAGATATATACTTAGCTGATTAGCACCCATTGGTGGAGTGGGTAAGAGACAGCTAACTACTGAAATAGACAGGTAAACAACATATGTTGTAGGTATTTATAAACCTTGGTTCCTACCTTATTAGGCTGAAGACTTCGCGGCTACTGCCTTGTAGTCTGCTTAGCCTCAGAGCCTCAGCGAGATAATGATCTATGGCTAAGAGTTCTTGTGGGTCTGCCAATGGGGTCTTATCCACTTACTCGGCAGAGCCTAAAGGCCTTTGTCATTGGGTGCTATTCCACTTACATGGACAATACACCTTGTTCAAGGAGCACAAAACCGATCCCGATCACCTGATCCTAACATCCATGTTAGTTCTAAGATTGTAAGGAGTCATCCCCGAACTCCTCACAAACAACCAAAAAACTCGAAACATAATTACACTTTCATTACAAAATATACAAAAAAAAATTTTGTACTCCCCTACTAGTCATACATACCCTTGATCGCCTACCAGCAATGACACTCTGCTCCCGTGCGACAGTAGTGAGCTTGCTACTAGAAAACCAAGCACATATCTGACAAGAGGGTTTATGTACGATAAAAACACAAAATTAAGGATCAGTCTTTGCTCCAAGACCCAGTACTGTATCTGCTGATACAAAAGGACCTAGCGAGAAGCACTTCTCATAGGTCACTCTCACGTCCTTCAGATAATGAGATGCAAACACTGAATTGCACCTCCAATATGTAGTCTCGATGATATTCTTCAGAGACATATTCTTTTGGAACGCCAAGACGTTGTAACTGGACTGCTCTTACTTCATGCGTCTTGACCTTTAGAAGACCGAAGGATGCCTCAGAGCAGTTCTTGTGAGCGTCCGTAATAACGCTTCTCACAAAGAAAGCCAAGGCGTTCTTGGACATGAGTCGTTTGGGGTTCTTCACTGCACACCAAAGACCTTGTTGACAAGCTCCCATCTGTCTCTTCCTCTCTAAATAGAATTTAAGAGTTCTCACTGGACAGAGAGATCTCTCTATCTCTCGCCTACCAGGTTAGATAGGCCTTTTACCTCAAAACTTCTGGGCCAAGGTTTTGATGGGTTTTCGTCTTTGCCAGAAACATTGTCTGGAAAGAACAGATGGCAGCATCTCCTTTGAACCCCACCGTAGAATCCAGAGCGTGTAATTCGCTCGTCCTCTTGGCTGTAGCGAGAGCCACCAGGAACAAGCATTTCCTAGTGACGTCGCGGAAGGACGCCAGATGTAAAGGTTCGAATTTGTCCGATGAAAGGAATTTCAGGACCACGTCTAGATTCCAACTAGGTGTTCTAGGAGTAGCTGCTTTCGACGTCTCAAAAGATCTAATTAGATCGTGTAGATCTTTGTCGTTAGCAATGTCTAGACCTCGATTCCTGAAAACCGAAGACAGCATGCTTCGGTATCCTTTTATTGTCGAGACAGATAGGTGTGACTCCTTTCTCAGAAAGAGGAGGAAATCGGCAATATTCACTATAGAGGTACTGGAGGAGGACAGCTTCTGAACCTTACACCACCTCCTAAAGACTTCCCACTTCGACTGGTATACTCTTCTCGTCGAAGCTCTGCGGGCTCTAGCGATAGAGCCCGCAGCCTCGCGAGAAAAGCCTCTCGCTCTGACAAGTCTTTCGATAGTCGAAAGGCAGTCAGAGCGAGACCTGGGAGGTTTGTGATGAAACCTCTCGAAGTGGGGTTGTCTGAGTAGATCGTGTCTGTTGGAAGCGATCTGGGGAAGTCCACTATCCACTCCAGTACCTCCGTGAACCATTCCTGGGCTGGCCAAAATGGGGCTATGAGTATCAACTTCGTGCTCTTCGAAGCTACAAACTTTCTGAGCACTTCCCCCAGGATTTTGAACGGGGGAAAGGCGTAAGCGTCCACACCCGACCAATCCATGAGAAACGCGTCTATTGCGAAGGCTCTCGGATCCTCTACTAGAGAGCAAAAGGTCTCTATTCTTTTGGAGAGGAACGTCGCAAACAGGTCTATGTGAGGTCTCCCCCACAGTGACCAAAGACTTCGACACACTTCTTCGTGCAGAGTCCATTCTGTGGGAAGGACCTGGTTTCTCCTGCTCAGTCTGTCCGCTCTCACATTTTTGATCCCTTGGACAAACCTTGTGAGGAGAGTTATGCCTCTTTCTTCCGTCCAGGTTAACAGGTGTTTTGTCAACTGATAGAGGGAGAACGAGTGCGTGCCTCCTTGCTTTCTTATGTAAGCCAGAGCCGTGGTGTTGTCTGAGTTGATCTGTATTACCCCGTCTCTGACTAACTTTTCGAAGGACTTTAAGGCTAGGTGTATGGCCACAAGTTCCTTGCAATTGATGTGCCAGGACACCTGTTCCTTTTGTCCAGGTGCCTGACACCTCCCTTGCTCCCAGCGTCGCTCCCCATCCCGACTCCGAAGCGTCGGTAAACAACACTTGGTCTGGGTTCTGCAGAGCAAGCGATAAGCCTTCGTTCTTTTGAAGCTGAGGGATCCACCACCTCAGATGATCTTTTACTTCTTGTGGAAGTTGGAAGATGTCCGAGAGTTGACCCGTCTTCCAGCTCCACACCTCTTTGAGGAAAAACTGAAGAGGGCGAAGGTGAAGTCTCCCTAGCGAGAAGAACTTTTCCAATGAGGACAGGGTCCCTAAAAGGCTCAGGTAATCCCTCGCTGAGCTGTCCTTTCTCTCTAAGAAGCTCGAGATTCTCGACAAACCTCGAGCGATTCTTTCTCGCGAAGGATATACCCGAAAACCCCGAGAATCCATCTGAATCCCCAGATAGACCAAGTTCTGGCTGGGGATCAGTTGTGACTTCTCGAGGTTGACGAGCAACCCTAGCGAATCTATCATGTTCCTTGTTACTTCCAAGTCCTCCAAGCACTGACTCTTCGACTTGGCCCTGATCAGCCAGTCGTCCAAGTAGAGGGAGATGTTTATCCCCTCTAGGTGAAGCCATCTTGCTACATTCGCCATCAGGTTGGTGAATACTTGTGGGGCTGTAGACAGACCGAAGCACAGAGCCCTGAATTGAAAGATCTTGTCTCCTATCACAAAGCGAAGATATTTCTTTGACTGATGGTGAATGGGAACGTGGAAATAGGGCGTCTTGCAGGTCCAGAGAGACCATCCAATCTCCTGGGCGAAGCGCCGACATGACAGAGGCGGACGTTTCCATACGAAACTTCTTTTTCTGTACGAAGCGATTCAGAGCGCTTACGTCCAGAACTGGCCTCCACCCCCCCGATGCCTTTGGTACTAGAAAAAGGCGATTGTAAAATCCCGGGGAGTGTGGATCTTGTACCAGTTCGATGGCCTCTTTTTCCCACATTTGTTCCACCATCTGAAGGAGAGTCTTTCGCATTAACGGGTCTCTGTACCTCGCTGACAGTTCCCGAGGCGTAGATGTTAGGGGCGGTTTGTCGTCGAAGGGGATTACATATCCCTTCTTCAGGACCGACACTGACCAAGGGTCGGCTCCCCTTTGTTCCCATACTCCTGCAAAGTTCAGGAGTCTGGCGCCCACTGGTGCTTGGAGGAGCAACAAGTCACTTAGATTTCTTGAATGGTCTAAATGAAGACCTTCCTCTCTTTTCAGAGCTCTTCTTTCTGGCAGGGGGACGAGCCGTTGCACCTCCACGAAAGGGCTGCTGAGTAGGACGAGGTTCCTTCTTAACTGTCGCCACTACCGGTCGTCCTTTCTTGGACGTTTGAGTAAGTAGGTCTTGTGTCGCCTTCTCAGTTAGTGAGCGAGATATATCCTTGACTAACTGAGAAGGAAACAGATGATCTGAAAGCGGGGCGAACAGTAAGGCAGTCCTCTGGCTCGGAGAAACCCCTTTCGATAAAAGGGAACCATACACTGATCTCTTTTTCAGGAGACCAGCACCGAAAAGTGAAGCCACTTCACCTGAACCGTCCTGTACTGCCTTGTCCATGCAGGACAGTACGCTATGGAGAATTTCTGGGTTCTTCAGAAACTCCGGATCCTTAGATTTGTTGGCCAGAACTCCGAGCGACCAATCCAGAAAATTGAACACCTCTAAAGTGACAAAAAGTCCCTTTAGAAAGTGGTTCAACTCTGAAGTGCTCCACGTCGCTCTGACCGATCCTAAGGAGTGACGTCTAGAGGCCTCCACTAAACTGGAAAAGTCGGCATCTGCAGAGGCGGGTAAAGAAAGACCCATAGTCTCTCCTGTCCCATACCAAATACCTCTCTTCCCGTGCAATCTGGAAGGAGGCATGCAGAATACCGTCTTTCCTAACTCCTTCTTCTTGTCCATCCAAGAATCTAAAGAATGGAGTGCTTTCTTCATTGAAATCGCAGGCTTCATTTTCAAGAAGGCCGACGATTTAGCCGTAGCAGAGCTCGAAAAGAGCGAACGAGGAGAAGGAGGAGCTGCAGGACTAAGAGAATCTCCAAACTCTTGTAGTAGTAAAGAGGCCAAGACTTTGTAGCTAGAAAGTCCCTCATTAGCAGGAGGATCGTCGTCAGACAACTCGTCTAACCCTCGATCCGACGAAGGAGAACGTTCCCGTTTTGAGGAAGAGTCCTTCCAAGACCTCCTATGTTCTGAAGGAGAGGAGCTCCCATTTGGCGAAGAGTCATAACCTCCAGGAACGAGTCCCCGACTCTTGACTCCTGGCTCTTGACTCTTGCCTCCTGACTCCTGCCTCCTGGCTCCTGACTCCTGCCTCCTGACTCCTGACTCCTGCCTCCTGACTCCGGACTCCTGCCTCCTGACTCCGGACTCCGGACTCCTGGCTCCTGCCTCTTGACTCCTGCCTCCTGGCTCTTGGCTCCTGCCTCTTGACTCCTGCCTCTTGCCTCCTGACTCTTGCCTCCTAGCTCTTGCCTCCTGGCTCTTGCCTCCTGCTCTAGCCTACTGGCTCTTGCCTCTTGCCTGGATGCCTCCACACTCTTGGCTCTTGCTCCTGGACTCCTGGCTTGACTCCTCCAACTCCTGGCTCTTGGCTCCTGCCTCCTGGGCGGGGTGACTCCCATCACTCCTGGCCGGTGCCAGACGTCTGATTGTTTCATCCAGTTCGTACAGGAAACCTCACCTCGGGTAGGAGTATCGATCCTGGAGGTAGATACCTCCATACGTCTGGAGGATCTTTTAATAGGAAGGGAAGTGTCTTTCCTTCCTTCTAGGAGGCTCCTTTGACAGGACTCCTACAAATGACGAAATCTGCTCCTGCATCGCCATCATGAACCTCTTTGTAGCCTCCTCTTTATCCTCTTCGGGAGGAGGGGAAGGAGGAGGGGAGGAGTCCATAGCCTCCACCTCCTGCCCTCCTTCTCACTCTGGTTGGAAGAATGGCTCTTCTCGCCTTCTTAACTCCCGATGGAGACTCCTCAGGGAAGTTTTCAGGGCTCGAGTCAATAGTCGGCGCCCTCCAACTCCTCTTGAGAGGCCGAGATCGATCGGAATCTCTCCAATCACGTCTCGGTGATGAAGATCCCGACGACGAGAAACACTTACTTAGGACGCTTTTACAATAGCGGTCCTTGGCAGTCTGGGGTGTCACAGAAACCGCCGAAGGGACACCTGATCGGTGGGGATTCTCCACAACCTCCTTTCGGCTTTCGACATTCCTTCTCCTCTGGGCATGTGAGCTTGGAAGAGGTCTAGACCTAGGAGCGTTGCTGAGCCGACCAGATGCCCCCTCCACTACACTGGGGACACTTATATCACTGTCTAATGACACATCACTAGCCTTACCTTGTATGGCAGCCATTTTGTTTTCCATTATTTTGAAGGCTGCTTTTAGATCTGCAAGTTCTTTCGCTGCTGGATCTACAGGTTCTGCAATAGGAGAAGGGGCTGCAATGGAAGGAGAAGTAGGCAATACTTACCCTTGGGGAAGATCCCAAGCTTGGAATTAGTTCCGATCTAGAACTACTTAACCTCTATGAGAAGCCTTCCTCGCTCTTTCTCTTTCTAACTTTTTTAAATAATTAGTTAGATTCTTCCATTCGTTCTCACTCAAGTTCTCACATTCTTTACAAGTATTAGTAAAAGAACATCATACTCCCATGCACCTCTTGCATACCGTGTGAGGGTCTACCGAAGCTTTCGGCAACCTCACCTTACAGCCTACATTCACACAACGTCTCACAACCATACCAGAGTCAGACATATTTAAAGAAAAATCCAAAATCAAGTCACAAAACAGTCCACAAAAGCGTATGCCAATCCAACAATCCAGATACGTCACCAAAAGTCGGTCAAGAAGATCAATTGCCGGTGAAAAAAGAAAAACAATCGAGAGGAACCAACAAAACAATGTTGATGGTCCGGCGACAGAAGAATTCTGATTAGAAAACGGGGATGGTTCCTAGTCCTGCCACCCAGGGCAGGGCGGTAGATCACCTGACCTACCTGTAGCGTGTGCCGCGAAATTTGAAATTCTGTCGGAGACGACGGAGTCTATAGCTAAGTATATATCTGGCAGGGAAGTTGAATGTATACAACTAAATATTGTGCTAGAGACTTCCTATTTATTTCAAAATGAAGATAAATGACTGAATAATACTAGACTGTAAGATTTATAGCTTACAATTGTGTTTTTTGACCATTTCGGTAGAGTCAAAGTTTACCGAACGTGGTTCTTTTTCTATTTATCGTGATTTATATGCAAATATTTCGAAAATGAGAAAAGCTACAACCTTCAATTACTTTTCGTTGTATTCTACATGAAATTGCACACATTTCCATATATAAAACTTTATGTAATGGCTAATTTAAAATGGTGCAAACATTAAGACAATTGCACCTATGATTTTTTCGGAAGAGTTACTGCGCGGACGTAAGGAAATTTTTTTTTTTTCATAAATTCACCATAAATCTAAATATTGTGCTAGAGACTTCCAATTTCTTGCAAAATGAAGGTAAATGATTGAATATTACTAAAATATAAGAGTTTTAGCTTACAATTGCGTTTTTCGACCATTTCGGTAGAGTCAAAGTTGACCAAAGGTTGAAATTTTGGCACTTATCGTTATTTATATAAAAATATTTCAAAACTGATAAAAGCTACAACCATGGATTGTTTATAGTTGTATTGTGCATGAAATTGCACACATTTCCATAAATAAAACTTTATGTAACAGCTAATTTAAAATGGTGCAAGCATTACGACAATCGCACGTATGATTTTTTCGGAAGAGTTACCACGCGGACGTAAGGAAAAAGTTGTTTTCATAAATTCACTATAAATCAAAATATTGTGTTAGAGACTTCCAATTTCTTGCAAAAGGAAGGTAAATGATTGAAAATTACTAAAATATAAGAGTTTTAGCTTACAATTGCGTTTATCGATCATTTCGGAAGAGTCAAAGTTGACCGAAGGTTGAAATTTTGGCACTTATCGTTATTTATATGAAAATATCTCAAAACTGATAAAAGCTACAATATATATAATACTCCATGTAACGGCTAATTTAAAATGGTGCAAAAATTATGTCAAAGTGACGAAATAATTTCCGAGATGTGTCACTGATACTTTTTAGTGCGATAAGAAAGAAATTCGCGCTTGCGCGCCTGCGTAACGATTGTAAACAAAACAACACCTTTGATCCGGAAACTCCCAGCATCCCCCAAGGCGCGATTCAAAAGTTTTCGGCTGGTAGGCCTATAAGTATTTTTCCACGAATTTTTAAAAAAACTTTTCTATGTCGACGTAAATTACGTCCTGTCAGCACCCAAAAGACAATTTATCTCTACGTAAAATATGTCCAATAGGCGTTTAAGGGTTAAGCTCATGCCTACTGGTAGTCTTGTATGTGAGTGCTCCCAATTCTTAATTTGAGACACCTGTGAACAAGAAAACCTTTAGTGTGAGAGAATCTTTACACAGAGTTCAATAGTTGATGATATGATGCCACTTCCTGTAACCTTGGAGACTACAAAAAGGAAACTGCAAAGGATAGGGGAATTATCCAGAACCTCCTCTATAAGGTTCTTTGCTAATATGTACCTCAACTTTTCAAACTCTTGACACCTCAATCTCAATTCCAGGTATTAGAATCAATAAGAAGCAATATAAATAAGGTCTTATATTAAGATCTGGAGTCTTTTTCTGGTGTAGTCATTCATATCCTGAATTTAAATTTTGACATCACGATCAACTAATATGTACAAATCCCTCTAGATACATGGTCCCAACTGTGACTGGCTGCTAGCACCTAAGTCATCAGTCCAAGTGCTACTGCTGTCACTATCTTTAGTTCAGGCACCTATATGATTGTAACCTTGTTGCTGTAGTCAAGATGTCAGAATGGATACTGTAACACCCTGGACACAGCTACAGTCTCGTTATAAATCTATCTTGCAAAGATGAGACACTCAATCGTTGAGTGTCATCTGACTCAACATCAGTCCAGAAAATCAAGGTGAAAAGTTGGTATCCACAGCAATATCAGTTTCATCAACCCAACATTCAAAAGTTAGCATGATATCCAAAGAAACGAGATGGAGACTGGCACCTGGGCAGTATCCCAACCACTCATCTACCTTGTTAGGCTTCCAAGACCAATCCAGCTGTCACCGAACATATTCCTATATAAAAGGTGAAGGTTTGTATTTGCACAGGAACAAATCCCTTGGTCATCATCTTTTTACCTTTGGAGGTAGTCATCAGCCCTTAACTGGCCCATCAGGCAGACCCCTTTCATGTGTCAGTTACATTATATTTTATATCTTTTTTCCATAAACAGCTCTTGTCTTGAACAAAAATATTCAAACTTCTTAAATAACTTTAGCCACAGCTATGGTTATTGCCTCTTTTCTTTTCTTTTTTTTTGTGGGCTTGCCAATTTACTCAAAACTCCTCTTATAATATCTCTACATTAAACATTCATTCAGGCTCCTAACTGCTATTGCACCACAACGCCTCATAAATAATTATACTTTAGATGATGTAGTACGTATGCCTAAACTCAAAACAAGGGAAGCTGGGGAGTGAAAAAGGACAAAGATCCATAACATGACAGCCACAACTCAATAAAAAAAACTGAGTCGGAAGTGAATTGAAATTCTTAATTCTGGCCTATTGGCCGCAAGCTTGGATAAACCTGCCACTTGTACTTCTGCTAATATAGACATCTAGATATCTAAAGGCATTAAAGGATTTCCTAAATTAAACAGCAGAGTTTTACATTTCTACAGATAAAACAAAAGTCTATTGAAGAAACAAAAACTTAAAAATGGAAAAGTATTTTTCTAAAAACAGACACACACTGAACAAGTACTGAAGACAAATATTATAAAGCAATAGTTTTTAAGAAAATAAGAACATGCACTGTTAGAATTACATCCATAAAAAAAACCCTTTTGTAATAAAAATTAGCTAAGCTTGAGTATACACCAAGAAATGACCAGGTAAAAACGAACTACAAAACATGAATTTCACAAAAATTATTGATAAAAATGTAACGATTGGAATTAATCTAATGAAAATAAAACTTCAAGTAAATCAGTAATAAAAATTCTTCCTTTAAATCTATATGTACACAAATGCAAGGTGATAAATCTTTTATATCCCCACATACAAAAAAAATTACACCACACTACTATAATGATGCTTGCAAATAATGCATCACAAAATATGAATATCTGGAGAGGTTCCAGCTCAATGAATTAGAGATATCCAACACTGAATGAAATTATCACCAAACATTGTACATAAAAGTTTAAAAGCCAAAGAGTTAAAAAAAGAAAAGATTGCTTCAGTCACTGAAGAATATCATTCAAGAAAGAAATGTGTTACTACCCCTATCACACAGTACCTATATGTGGGGAACTACATAGAAAACTACATAGAGAAGATTTGAGAAAAAATTCTAATTCTAAATGCATACATAAAACACAAGAATACCTACAGAGAGTAGACTCACCGTAAGGTTGTCTACCAGCCATGGGATTGGGTTGAGAACTACCAGTGTTTTTGGATGAGAGAGACGGGAATTCCGACAAATCCAGGGGTGGAGGAGCGGAGTTACTCCCAAAATTGCTGTGTAAACCCATCATACTGCTTCCACTACTTTTAAAAGGATTATGTTCATACTCCACACTGAAAGAAAACAGGCGAATTACCTATCATCCTAATAAGATGTAATTGCTTGTTCAACAATGGCACAATAGCATTTTTAATAACAAAATATGTAAGTGAGCAATTAAGTTAAAGGTTAACTTTCACACAACTTGTTATAAAATAACCTTAACAATGGTCAAAACAAATTAGCAGTAAAAGTAACACATATTTAAGTAAACAAGTTAATTATTGTAGTAGTACTTCTAAGTCTAAAGTACTTTGTTTACTGTCTAACAATCATTGGAACACTAACAAGATATCTTCCAGTCATTAACTGCTCAAATTTTGACTAATCATTCAATTTCAAGTCCTAGCTACAAGTATATGTTGTACCATGTCATATCAGCAGTCTAGTATGGAAGATGAATCACTGATAGTTAATTTTTTTGTAGGTTTCACAAACATACCAATAAGGTCAGAAGTTGCCCTAGTAACTACCCTAAATATTTTTACCATCTAGTAACCAGCCAGAGAAGAGCCTTTACTAGGCTCAGATATCTGGATAAACTAATCCTTTATAATATTAATTTACCTACTAGTAACTACCCTAAATATTCTTAACTACTATTTACAACTTTAAAATTATTTTAACTTTCAGGACGTTACTAAAGTGCAGTATTATGAAAGAAAATTGGGTTATCTAATATACAACCACACATCATAACTTTCTATGTTTTAGCACTTTCCTGTTAAAACTTCATGGGTAGAGGGCTATGACTTATATCAAGTCAGGATTTTACAAAGACCTTAGGAGTAAAAAAAATGAAGAAAATTTAATTTCATTTGATGAGCTCAACCTAAATGTTTCATGACAAAGATAACATTTTTGAATGTCATTTCTCCATTCCTATGGCTGATATGGAAACTGCTTACTGTAGTCAACTGCTTGTTACTTGCTTGACTATCAGGTACTTGAGTGTAACAGTTTACCAGCCATGTAACAATAGTTACCAGATATCCAGAATATTGTTGATGGAATGGAATTTGGAAGCATACACATACCATGTTATGCATAATTCCAAGAAAATCTTTTTTTAATATTTATTGATTACAATGCAGGGAATAGGGACCATTTTTAAACTATTTGACCAACCTCTAGAGATTGATATGATACTTAGCAAGAGATTATTGACACTCATGTTGACTCAATTTACTCCAATGTAATCACAATATTATTATATTCAGAAGATGAACCCTATTCATATGAAACACACCCACAGGGGCCATTAACTTGAAATTCAAGCTTCCAAAGAATATGGGAGGTTAGAAGTACATATACCAATCTTACTAATGCTCACTATGATAGCAAATCACAAGCTCATAACATTTATCACTTGTTCAAATGAAACTCAAGTCAATATATAATGCAGTTGCAACAAAACATCCATGTTGCACAATTTTGTTATGAAAATGACACCTGGATACCTACTAAATTACAAATGAATAAACGTGGCAACTGTGATAGACAACTGAGCTACAGTCAGTACAAAATTAAATATTCCTGTGATTGGACTGTAGGTGCTGTCATTGGAGCAATGAAAACCAAATATTACAGACTGGGTCTGTCTCATTTATCCCTAGCACAGAAAAATATCCTACTATGCTGATTGTTATTATTATTTTACAATACTGATTATCATTATTATCCAAAATGAGCAAAGACTCACTTGGAAAAAACTTTAAAAAGCCTCAACTTGCAAAACAAGCTCTCATAGAATGTTAGTCTGTTTGTGAAAAATGTGAATACAATAAAACAGAAATAAAACATACATCCATAAACTTGATCATTTACTCCCTTCTGGGATCTTCGCACATCACTCTCTGACTTTGTAATTATATTAGGTGCTGGCCATCATCATCATTAACTATTATGGAGGATGGCCATTAATGTAATCATTATTGTAAATAACAACAAATATTATTAATGAGGACCACTGTTTTATTATTATTAATTAAGGAAAGCATTCATTTTGGTATCAAAATTACCATTACAGAAGATGGCCACTAAAAATGACAATTTTAAAATGTAATCATTTTTTCTTATATACAAACCTGAGTTGAAAATTTGTGAAAGATGAGTTAATACTGATGTTACAACACAGAGAATGGATGAAAATGTTACAGCAGTGCCTAACTGGTCACTGTAAAGGATACTTAGAAATGTCCACAGTGTGCCAGGTAAGAAAAACTATAAGCAGTAAATGCTCAACAGTAGTCAAGGCATACTGCAAGCATTATACCCTTTACAAAGTGGTCAGCTGACAGAAATATCAGGAGTTTAATATTTGTGAATGGACAATCTGATACAAAAGTCAAAATCAAGTGACAACAAATGTACGTAATGCTTGCAAGCTAAAGTTCTACACCCAATGCTAACAAACAAGTATTAATTACACCCCATACAAAAAAATATTGGTAGCAATTGTCAAGTGGACTGCTGGTGAAAATCTACAACTTAATGGTAAACAAGCTGTTGTTTTGAATACAGCTAAACATGAAAGACTAATCTCATAGCATCAAACTATTTGAGATTGCAACAAGTTTTTCATTATGAGATTCCTTAAAACTTTATAAACTAGTGGATTTATATTTTAACATCAGCAATACTGTGCAGTCTTCTAAATGCAAGCATAACCCCAGCATATTTTCAAGCTATTGATAGAACAAAGCATACCTAGGTAAACCTTGAAACGTTCTAAGCAACTCTTTGACGTACAATCTTCTGCTAGCTGCTGCTATTGATGTGGAAGAGTTGGGCGTTGTTTCCATCGCTGAAGACAAGGCTGCCAAACTCGAGAGGGCTGCCAAATTTGGTCCTGTCGAGCTTGTGCCGCCACTGCTGATAAGACTGCTGATACTTGGACAACTCACGATGCCACGACTCTCAATGCTTCTGGCAACAGTGCCGCCTAAACTCCCCATAATACCTGGAATACAGCATTTTAGTCAGTATAAATACTAAATCAGCAAACCTTGTCAAAACAAACCTGTTTTCTTCATTTGTTCAACTTCAGTTACTTTCAGTTCATAGATGAACTGTAAGAATTTATTTAATCTACATTAGTGTGGACATTTGTAACATTTTTCATTCTGGTCTGAATGCTATGCAACAGATAATGTGTGCTTCCTAAACAGCCCTACATTTTTAGACTGGTTCTTTATATAAAACAGTCTGCTGTAATATCACGCACCCAAAAACCTATCGTTCAGTTGGAACTAAAATCCTTTCCTATTGGAGGCTTAATTTACATAAATTTGTTCACATGATCATTGACAACTTTCTTTAAACTTGTACCTATGAATTGGAACTGGAACACAAAAACCAAAACAGCTTCGGGATAATAGTTATTCTGGAGATGGGACAATCTGTTTCTTTGCTCTTCACTTTATCAATGTCCTTGGGGTCACTCATCTCTTTTAACTATCAAGCACTTTTCTCGTAAGTACGAAAAATAACAGCACAAGGCAAATCTAAATTTGCATCCTAATAACTCACTTCTGCACCTTGCCTCTGATTGAAAAATAAACTGTCATGAATCACGCTTCCCGTCCCTTGAAACCATGCACAAAAATCAAGACCCAACACCTCAATGAGGCAAATACAAAACGGCTTAATTTATATATTAAAAGTTTTAGACTGCCCTGGATCACAGTACAGTCTGCTATCATCCTTAATGCATTTTCTGCGTGTTCTTTTTCTTTAGCACTCATAAAAGTAAACTCATTTCGTCCATGAAAGTGTGTTCACTTGCATCGACACCTCATTCCTGCTGTAGCATAAAATAATTGCTTTTGTACAACCTTACTTTTAGTTCTGACATCACAGGCACAAATATAACCATCAGTCTCTTCCATTACTTGTGCTCCAGTACATCACGGGGAGGAGGTAGTCCCAAGTTAGTGTACATAAAACAGACTTCACCAAAACGAGACTACAGAAAAGGTAGCCAAATACTCTATTACAAATCTTACAATCAAAGGCTAGGCTAATGTTCTCTTAATTCAAGAAAGAATTAATGATTACTAAACTTAAAAGTTTGTAGTCAAAATAATTATTCAGGTTTTACTGAATGCAAAAAACACGTTGAAAATAACAGAATGAAAAATTCTCTACTAAATACATATCTATTTTTTTAAACTAAGTATGCGTTGACTACTTGGTGACCATCCATATTTACAAGTAACAAATCGTACAAGGTGGCATAACGAGGTCCAATCTCTACACGAGCTTCATCACCCCATGATAACTTTTCCTACGTGCAAGTAAAAGAATCGTTCATATAGCTACGGACTTGTATGAGCTAACTTGAAGTTAGCAAGCCCTACCTGCACAAGAACATGTAACCATAAGTGCAGATGTAATGGTGAATCCTTCTTATGGCAACAAGCACATGTAAGCAACTAGGAACAGATAATTGTAGAATCATTCTAGAGTAAATAGTCACACGACATGGTTATTGAGGCTATCATATATTAGCCTCATAGCTACTGACTAAGTTTAGGCTGGGTTAGGTCTACTCAAAATAACAAGTGTACATATACATGTATACGTACAGTGTTCCCCCCGTATTCGCGGGGGATGCGTACCAGAACCCACTGTGAATAACTAAAATCCGCGAATAGTTGAAATCTATATATAAAAAAAAAGCTTAAAACTACCCATTTTGTTAGTTAAAACTCAAGAAAAAACCACAAACAATTTTTAAACCTGGTTTTTAATAGCTTTATTGTAAAAAAAAGTGCATTTTATGATGAAATTGATAAAAAACAAAGAATTTAACGATATTTCTCATAGAAAAATACAGCGAATGGGCGAATTTTCCATGAATAATGCGGTATATGTTCCAGAGAGAAATCCACCAACATGTGAATCTGCGAATCCAGAGTGCGCGAATATGGGGGTTGGTTCACTGTACACATACTGTACTATATTGCATACCTACCTCTGTTTACGGTGATGATATGTCTTACTGTAAAATGAATTTTCCTGCAGAGTTTAAGGCACTTTACTTCTATGCAAAAATCTTTTACAATGCGACCCAATGGTCAGATTTGCATCTACAGTGTTCTATTATTTGCACTATTACATGGGGAGGTGGGGGGGTTATTAATATCTGTTATTAATTTTTATGTGCTAACATCATAATTTCATTTTACCATGCGATTACTCACAAGCCAAGGTTTTGAAGTACTTTGACGTAGTCTAGCCACCGTCACAAAACAAGTTACTGTAGCCTATGTATATTTTGTACAACAAATATTATCCAAAGCAAGTTACTGTAGCCTATGTATATTTTGTATAAGATATATTATCCTAAAACTGGTGAAATGATCATGATATTTTTCTATATGATTATGCAGGTAATACTTTGTTACTTTAATTCTAGCCAACACCATAATCTAATATCAGATATGGTCGAATAATGGTCACACAAGAGGTATTTCCACAAAGCTGAGTATTTAATAATAAAAAACCAAACTACATCATTTTCTATGTTCAGCGTTTTTCCTGTAGAATGGTTTGCTCCTTAAGGTCTTGGACGCTAGCTAAAACTAGGAAGCTATAGGCAATTTTATCATGCGCTAATCTACAGCACTTATGGATGCTTTTAACAACTATAATAATCACTTGATTTTATTCAACTGATTAAAATCAAATAAGTTCTCATGTTCACGGACCTGAATGTTTTCTGACTTTACAAAATGCTAAGGGGCAAATTAGGGTGGGCACCCATTACAGCTAGCCTAGGACCTATACTCTGTTTTTTTCCATCTGTCCACCTGCCTGTGGTGGTCGCGCACGGTAACACTGCGTCCCGGGCTTTAAATATTTAAGCTATGTGTAAGTTTTGTGTAAATAAAAGGATATCTTGGTATACATTTGCAACTGAAAAGTGTTTTAATAATTTACTATATGCGAATTACACTGTTAATATTCGAAATAGGATATTATTTAAAGCCCATGACGCAGTGTTACCATGCGCCAACACCACAGGAGGATGGACAGATGGAAAAAAAACAGAGTATAGTTGTGAGCAAGGTAGGGTAGAATGGAACATGCGAGTTTCATTTTATGATTTACGATTCTTTGTTTATTCGTGAATTTCCCTTTACATATTTGCAGTACTTTAGGGGGTAGCCAATCACAGGCAATGTATGGATCCGGTGCCTTAGCTCAAGTTAGGTTAGGCCAGCAGTATCCCAGTAAGCAAAATCTTTACAAGCTTTATAAAATTTTGGGGATTTTTACTACATATTTGCCAAAACATCCCTATATATTTTTCCTACTGACTATACGTATCATGATTTAGTATACGTTTAATACCTTACTGACTGGCTTCCAACCAGGTCCCTAAAACTTGGATACAGGAAGGTAAAAAACCAAATAATTGCCAGAAAACTTAAATACAAAATGATCAGTCACAAAAATAAAAGGTTCACGTACGTGGCTACGAATTTAAGTAGGTACGTACCACAGTATTACCATCTAGGCCTACCTACCTCTAGTTGTGTTTAGTAAGGTAGGACTTAGCATCCCAGGTTAGGTCAATGAATAATGCTGTTTTTCACTCATTTTCATTTTTCCCTTAACCCAATGAACCACATTAGCCTATCATTAGAAAGCATCTAAACGAAGGGTCATACTTTAATGTTTCAGCAAAGCATAGGCGTATCTATATGTCGAAATTCATCAAATCCATTGGAATCACAATGAAATCTTTTATGAAAAACCACTTCTCCACATTTCGGACAAAAATTTAACCTTGGAACGTGTTAGAAAGCAGGGTTGTACTTTAGCGCTTCAACTGAGCTTAGGCCTATGCATCGAAATTTATTAAATTCATGGGAATCAAATAGAAATCAATCGGATAAACGTCTCTGCCACATTTTGTACAAAACGGTTAGCATGGCATAAATAGGTATAACTAACAGAGCATCGATACTAAAGTTACGCGACAGATGATTTACCCAAAGCTTCGAGACCCCTGGGTAACCGTCAAAATTAGGCCTAGGGTATCATTAAGGTCTAAGTACGACAAAATTCGGACGCCGTAACCATTCCTGGATCCTTTTAGCCCCTAGCTAGCCTACCCTAAACCCTCGACCTGGAATCTGGAGCATTTTCTGGAATATATGAACTATGGGCATGACCTAGGCCTACCTGCAATACTAAGGGTCATAGGGCTCGGACGGGGGTCACGTCAGGTCACCGCGGGACCTGGAGGCCAGCCTAGCATAGTCCCTAGCAGTCCCTCGACCTGGAATCTGGAACATTTCCTGGAAGTGACCGACCTGGAGGTATCCCCTACACCTACCTGAAGTCGCAAGGGTCACGTCAGGTCACCTCAGTTCACCCTGGTCCCCCGGAGGAGGACGGGGAGGTCGGCCTTTCGAAAATTGGGGGGGAAATCCTAGCAGCTGGTATGGGGGCGCCCCCAATTCGCCTTTCCTGCCCACCTACCCACCAGGACCTGGTCCTCGAGCATGCGATTCGAGGGGGAGGGTCGCGTACGCACCCCGGGGAGTGGAGGGGGACCTGAATGCGCCCCCGGGAAGCTAAAACTCGAAGGCTCTCCTTCGGAGGCTACTAAGGTAAACCTCGGCCCTCAGACTCCCCCCCGGAATTGCCCCTCCAAAAGCAGCCGCGGGAAGGTCCCCGCGGGGCATCGCTACCTGGGCACGATCGACTCGAAAGTCCTGAGTGCGAGGGAGCGTCCGGGGGGTGCCTCCGACGGCAGTTACAAGGTTCATATATTCCAAACTCGAAGGTCAAGACTCCTACCCTGACAGAACACCTCCTGAGATCAACAATCCTGGTGTCGCCATCTCTCGGCCCAGGCGCAAACCTTCCTCCGCTCTCTCTCTCTCTCTCTCTCTCTCTCGCTCCTCTCTCTCTCTCTCTCCCTCTATCTCCCCCTCCCTCTCTCCCTCCCTTGCCCGCCAACTTTGAAAAAGGATGGACGTCCCTCAGGATTTTATCAACTAATTCCTGGTCAACTAATATTCTAGAAGCGTTTAAGCGTTTATTTCATGCATATATGTGCATTGCCCCTCTCTCTCATCTCTCATCCCCCCCCCCCCCCCTCTCTCCCTCGCCCGCCAACTTTGAAAAGGATTGACGGTAAGTAAGGATTTTATCAACTAATTCCTAATATTCTAGAAGCGTTTGGGCGTTTATTTCATACATATATGTGTATTCTATCTCATTCAGATGTGGTTAGAAACGTGGGTGGCCATTATAGCAATCTATGATTTCAAACTCTTCTGCTGCCAACTTTGAGAAGGGATTGACGTCCCAAAGTAATGATTTTATGAACTTATTCCTAATCGAACTAATATTCTAGAAGCGTTGAGGCGTTTTCATACACATATGTGTATTCTATGCCATTCCGAGATGATTAGAAACGTGGGTGGCCATGAGAGCACTATGATCTAAAACTTTCCTGCTGCTAATTTTGAAAAGGGATTGACGTCGAAAAATGTGGATTTTATGAACTAATTCTTAATCGACAAATATTCTACGTTTGTTTGGGGGCTTTGTTTCACAACACACACACACACACACACACACACACACACACACACGTGTGTATTCGTTGCTTGTTGAAAACGTGGTTGGCCATCATGGCAAACTTATCTAAAACTCTTCTGCTGCCAACTTTGAAATGGGATTCATTTTTTCCTCGTGCGTGTCATACAGACGTGCGTATTCTATCCGTATTCTATGTCATTCATTGCTGGTTACTAGGAAGAATAGCCATCGTAGCAAGCTATAATCTAAACCTTTCTTGTAAACTGCAAAATGATCAAGAGGTATTTAGGCATATCCGTTGGTATACTGAATGAATTTAGGCCTATGTGTGCAAATCAACAAAGTGAAATTGAAGCAACTTTCAAGTAAGTTTTATTAGCGGATATCCTATGTTTGTGAATGTACTGAAAGCCAGCCATTGTGCCATTTAATATATCCTGACAAATAAGAACAGTGACACAGTATAGATAGACGTTTGACCGTTTCAAAGCTCGACAAAATATTGTCATTTTTAACTTGTCATAATTATCTATGGTAGATCAAGATTTAAGAATAGATTCTCAACGACATGAACCAGTTCAAGGCAACATGAATCGTCTTTGCACGTATCAGAAAACAAGTGTTCATGGGAGCTAAACTCTGTCTGAAAACGGCTTCGCAAGTCATGGGCGTAACGAACCGAGGAAGGAGATGAAGTAATTAACAGAGCTCAGACATGGCAGGGGAAAATTCAAAAACAAAACTACAGTATTGTTGTTTCTGATTTTTGACAGAGGACGCTGTCATAAAAGAACGATTTCCTATATCTTTTGATCAACAATTGCCTTTGTGACGAGTCTGACGATGCTACATTCTTTCTGGGTCATGCTGTAGAATCTACCAGACCTATAGGGTCAACATAGAAAACTCCCAACACGTGTTTACGTTGAGGTAAGGTCGATTCCACGTGCGTCTTGACAAAACGTTTATCATCTTATTTCTTTTTTCATTTCCTAGTCCTGGCTGCTTTTCGTTCATATACTGCACACGTACGTAAAAATAAAAACTGGTTACCTGGTGATAATTTAGACGCAGCTTAGACGGAGGATGGTACTAGACCTCAAGGTCTATAGAAGTATTCTTTAGACCTTGCTAGACCTAAGGTCAAAATTCGTCAGTACCAACACGTGCTCGAAGCAAGCTCCTCGTGGTCGTCACACACACACACATTTATATATATATATATATATATATATTATATTATATATAGATATAATAAAAAATAAATATATATATATATATAAAATTAATATATATATATATATATATATATATTAAAATTCAGCAAACCACGCCGTATTTTAGTCATCATGTGAATACATGTTTATTCTGAGCCAATCTAGTACCTACAACACTGTGAAGCACCCCCAACCCCACACTGGCCCCCGCCAGCACCCCACATTGCCTGCTTGAACTCGTTAATGTCAATGGCTGGTCGAAATCTATAACTTGTTGCTAAGACACAACGGTAGAACGTCTTTATTGCATTTAAATTTCTAATTTCTGGCCTTCGTAGCATAGTTTTTGCCTGTGCACCTAGAACTAGAAGTAGATATGCACTAGAAAGCTAGTCTCACTGGGAACTGTCTTCCAAATTAGACTCAGAAAAGAAGATACATCTAAAATTCCCATCTGTTTTACAAGCAAACATTCCTTTAAGAAGAGTGACAGAATTAGAGTTGGAAATTCCGAAATAAGCCCAAGAGATTCGGCTAAGGATCTCGGTGTCGATCTTAGATTGTCATCTCTCTTTCGAAAAGCACGTGGACTACGTCTGTAGGTACTAAGAAGGCAAACGGTTTACTTTTCTTTTTAACGAGAAATAAAGATATCTTCAACGATCAGACTAGAAAAGTTGTTGTCGAAGCGTTAGTCATATGTCTTTTCTCATACTGATCATTAATCTGGGGTGGTTGCACCGCCAACATAAGAAATAAACTACAAAAAAGTGCAGAACTTTGCCTCAAAAGCAGCAGTAGGGTATGGACGAAAACGTGACCATGCTAACACCTTTCATTAAAAAATCAGAATGGCTTAAAGTTAACGAAATGCTGCAGTATATCATAACTCAATATTCATGTTTAAAATAGTAAATAGGCACGCTCCGGCAGTGGTACTATCAGTCCCACAGGTCAGACGCACGTGAAAGAACCACAAAACACGTATATAAACAGCAGGTAGTACCAAGAACCAGGACAAAGATGGCTGATATAGGGCCTTATCTGTTCGAGGCCCAATTCAGTGAAACAATTGACCGAAAATCATACAGCAAGAATGACACCATTTAAAAACAAACTTAAAAGATACATAATATATAGATGAAGTAGAGATATATTCTTGCATCGATACGAACTTGCTGTAGAGAATGGGTTGGTTATTCAGATGTGTAAAATTTGATCCCTGCCACCAAATCTACCACAAACGTACGTAATACTCTGTAATAAAGGTATAAATACTCATTATGCACTCCTATTTTGTAGCGAACTTTTACTTATGTCCATCAAAAATTTGTGCATGAACTCATGTTCTCGCTACACTTCAGCTCCATTGTACAATGGAAAGCTATGTATACTCAGTATCAAATATGTTTACATGAGAATTCAATATCTTTCTCACTTGAATTTGAACGTACGTTCAATAATCCGCCTGTCAGGTTTCGATGTTTTATGACGAATCACGCGCATTCAAATGCAGACACTGCACTGCATGATATTCGTCAACAATTAGACCGATATGTCTCCGACGACACCTTGAGAGATTCAGAATAAAACTATAGATAAGATTCATTTCACTACAGTTCTTATCTCGTTTGTAAACATTTTTTTATGGGGCTAGTATCTTTGCTTTTTTTTTTTTTTTTTACATGATTTATGAAGGCGGTGATGTTATTTGTACCAATGCGTCTAGGTGTTCTTTGACCAAATGTTTGATACAACTTTTCTTCATCAGCTTCTGTTGATGCAAGTTATTATTATTATTATTATTCTATATTTATTATTATTATTATTATTATTATTATTATTATTATGATTATTATTATTATTATTATTATTATTATTATATTATTATTATTATTATATTTTTTTGCTCTATCACAGTCCTCTAATTCGACTGGGTGGTATTTATAGTGTGGGGTTCCGGGTTGCATCCTGCCTCCTTAGGAGTCCATCACTTTTCTTACTATGTGAGCCGTTTTTAGGATCACACTCTTCTGCATGAGTCCTGGAGCTACTTCAGCCTCTAGTTTTTCTAGATTCCTTTTCAGTGCTCCTATGATTATGGGTACAATTTCCACTGGCATATTCCATATATATCCTTCTTATTTCTATTTTCAGATCTTGATACTTATCCATTTTTTCCATCTCTTTCTCTTCAACTCTGGTGTCCCATGGTATTGCGACATCAATGAGTGACGCTTTCTTCTTGACTTTGTCAATCAACGTCACGTCTGGTCTATTTGCACGTATCACCTTATCTGTTCTGATACCATAGTCCCAGAGGATCTTTGCCTGATCGCTTTCTATCACTCCCTCAGGTTGGTGCTCGTACCACTTATTACTACAAGGTAGCTGATGTTTCTTGCACAGGCTCCAGTGGAGGGCTTCTGCCACTGAATCATGCCTCTTTTTGTACTGGTTCTGTGCAAGTGCCGGGCATTCGCTTGCTATATGGTTTATGGTTTCATTTTTCGTATTGCACTTCCTACATATGGGAGAGATGTTATTTCCGTCTATCGTTCTTTGAACATATCTGGTTCTTAGGGCCTGATCTTGTGCCGCTGTTATCATTCTTCAGTTTCCTTCTTTAGCTCTTCCCTCTGTAGCCATTGCCATGTGTCATCGCTGGCTAGTTCTTTAGTCTGTCTCATGTATTGTCCGTGCATTGGTTTGTTGTGCCAGTCCTCTGTTCTGTTTGTCATTCTCCTGTCTCTGTATATTTGTGGGTCTTCGTCTACTTTTATTAGTCCAGTTCTTCCCATGCACTCTTTAGCCACTCGTCTTCACTGGTTTTCAGATATTGCCCTAGTGCTCTGTTTTCGATGTTGACGCAGTCCTCTATACTTAGTAGTCCTCTCCCTCCTTCCTTTCGTGTTATGTATAGTCTGTCCGTATTTGCTCTTGGGTGTAGTGCTTTGTGTATTGCCATATGTTTCCTGGTTTTCTGATCTATGCTGCGGAGTTCTGCCATCGTCCATTCCACTATTCCTGCGCTGTATCTGATTATTCTTTCCTGATCGTGCCCTTCATTTCTTGGTGTTTTATATCCCCTCCTTCCATTATTCCTAGGTATTTGTATCCAGTCTCATCTATGTTTGATGTTGCTCCCATCTGGTAGCTTTATCCCTTCAGTTCTCGTTACTTTGCCTTTTTGAATGTTGACTAAGGCGCATTTTTCTATTCCAAACTCCATCCTGATGTCCCCAGATACAATCCTTACAGTCTGGATTAGGGTATCTATTTCCTTGATGCTCTTCCCATACAGCTTGATGTCGTCCATGAACATCAGATGGTTGATTCTGTTGCCTCTTTTCTTGAGTTGGTACCCGGCATCCATCTTCTGTAGTACTTTTGTCATATGAATCATGGCTACTACGAAGAGTAGTGGGGACAATGAGTCGCCCTGGAAGATCCCTCTCCTGATATTAACCTCTGCTAGTCTTATTCCAGAGCTTGTAAGTATTGTATTCCAGTTGCGCATTGTATTTTTGAGGAAGCTGATGGTGTTTTCCTCTACCCCATATATTTTCAGGCTTTCTATTAGCCATGTGTGTGGTATCATGTCGAAGGCTTTCTTATAGTCTAACCATGCTATGCTTAGGTTGGTTTTCCTTCTCCTACTGTTCTTCATTACCATTTTGTCTATCAGGAGCTGGTTTTCTGTGCCCCTACACTTCCTTCTGCAGCAATTATTATTATTATTATTATTATTATTATTATTATTATTATTATTATTATTATTATTATTATTATTAACCCAACAAAAACTTCTTTCAGTTTTCTTCTGAAGATTGACCACACCCTTACCACAAGGGTGAATCCCATTGACCATCAGCTCAGGATATCAGAGCGACAAGAGGGGATTGGCAACTCTCAAGAAAACCAGAACAGCCATCGCATAAATGACAGCACAACGAGAAGAAGTTCCAGAAGACTGGTGGGCCTTGACCCAGGCTAACATCCCAAACATCTCTTGAGAATGGGCCACAGAAGGGCCTGAAAGTACTCGAGTGTGGAGTAAAACTAAATGTAAATACTTAGAAGTAAACAAGTTACAAATTGAATTTGTGGGTTTCTTTTTCAATTATTATTATTATTATTATTATTATTATTATTATTATTCAGTAGATGAGACCTATTACGTGGAACAAACCCACCACAGGGGCACTGACTTGAAATTCAAGTCTCCAAAGAATATGGTATTCATTAGGAAGAAGCAAGAGGTAAGTAAAAGAAAATACAGAAAGAAGAGATACCACTTATTAAAAAATAAAAAAAAGCAGAAGAATAAATAGATATAAATGTATTCCAATGAAAGAAGAATGGTGTTTGGGTAGTAATGAACGGCACCTTCTCTTGAATTTCTGAAGTTCTCCAACAGCGCGACACTTTTGTTTTCATCTTTTCCCGCTTCTTTCTTCCCTGTTTCAGTCCACCTCATTCATCTCTTCATGGGATTACTCTTTCACCCATCTGGCACGAGTGTCTAACACCAGATGAGGTTGAGGGAATGTGTGTATATAGGGACTGGATCTTGGAGGATTGGATTGTCCCCAAACCTAATGGAAGCCTGTTTGTGTAATCGTCATTCCGGTGACTAACCGTCCCTCAAACTCAGAATCTGAGGCACCAATGGAATTTTACTCAATTTCTGGGAGGATGCTCGTTGAATCTAGATAGGAATCATGTATATTCCATTTCATTGCGTGTGTGACTTGTCGATAACGCTCAGTAATTCGAAAATTTCCAGTTTGAAATTTGCGTCTAGCTGAGCCTAGCTACCGAATAAAGTTCTGAATTTTTTTTTGAGGAAAGATTCAAACCAGTTCCTGAATACCGTTATCGCCATTAAATTTAGCAGGAAAATATTAAAAAAAGGTGAAACCAAAAAGACCACAACAAAAATAGAAGAGAATAACGTACATAAGAAAAATAAAAGATCAGAGCAAGGAAAGGTATAAGAGAAATCTTGGAAAATGCAAGTAATGACACAATGGCGAAGATCTGCAACAAAATTGCTGCTTCTCACCAACAGCACCATTTATAAAGGATATTTTTTTCTGCTTTATATTAGAGTGAACGAAATATTGACTTGCTTTTTTTCATACACGCAGGCGTCATCAAAACTACAGTTGCACAATTTTGAGAAGTTTTTTCCTCTTTTGCAAATGTTTATTTGAAATATTAAAGAAAATGCAAGCCATACTGTATACTACTGCACAGGGGGTTGAGTAGTACGACTAGATCTTTTTAATAAAAAAAATCTAAAGTTTGTAGAGGAAAATTAAGGTTTCAGTGAGGAGGAATTGCACGTGTAATTAACCCCCAGCTACCTGCCAGTAATTTCCTCTATGACCCAGAAAATGTAATTTTCCATCAATCCTTATCGTTGTTGTATCGGAGACCTCCTGACTGTTATTTTTAACACTGATTAGATAGGCTCAGTGTATCAGATTTTATCTCTCGGTCGTAATATTTGCCTATTCTGGTTCATCAAGGACGCACGCAAGCATACACACACACGCACACACACACACACACAAGAGCAAGTAGTGCATCAGCTGCTGCTTACATTTAGGGTGAGTGTGGAGTGGTTAAGTTAGTTGGTGATAGGAAAGAGAAGCTGCATAGTACTACATAAGAGCTTGCAAATACTTCTCAAGGCAGTAAGTTGAAAGTGAATTTGAGCAGGAGAAAGGGAATGAGTGGGAATGAAAATAAGGAATATGGATTAATGAAAGCGGGGGAAAATGGACGTTATTGAGAGAGGCGAATTACAGAAGTATAAGATGGTATAGTACAGGAATTCTTCAAAAGGTTGGTTCCATTCACGGCAGTGACGTGCGAATGATGAATCTGAATATATATATATATATATATATATATATATATATATATATATATATATATATATATATATATATATATATATATATGTAGACATTAAGGTAATTAAGATTGGTTGACTGATTTGATTTATGGTTATTAAATCTGACTTCGCAGTTAGTAGGAAAACGACCATATGATTCATAGCGTCGACCTTCTTTTGATGACAATCAACGTATGCAAAGTTCAACGACCGACCCACCTCTCGTGAGCGAAAAACCAAACGCAACTTTACCGTGACTGAGAGATGTTATGGCCAATAATTCCTTAAACCATTATACACGGATGATGAAAGGTCGACGCCGAACTTTAAAGAGAATTTCCCAAATTAGTCGTGAACGTACATATCAGGACTTCTGGGGGACTTCACACTCCCTGGAAAAAACAAAAGTCAACAGCTTCTTAAGTGAGTGAAAGTGCAGTTGTTACGCCAGGGAGGCGCCTTTGTATTTTTTTTTTTTTCCTAGACCGTGGTTTTCCCGCTCTGCGGCTTCAGAGAGGTCATTTACAGAGCAGTGCTTTCCCTAAGGAGTTATGGACGCGAATATTGCGTAAGAGAACAGGCAGGCAGGTAGTACTACCTCCTTCAAAAGGTATCTGGACCCCACCCACCAACCCTTTACGAGATGAGACCATGGTCTGAAGAGACTATCCGTAACAGAGTGGGTGTAAGGTGGGCTCGCCATGGAGTACCGGTAGCAGGGAAGTGTCACGCAAAAGACATTCTCTCTCTCTCTCTCTCTCTTCTCTCTCTCTCTCTCTCTCTCTCTCTCTCTCTCTCTCTCTCAAAACCAAGATGCCAATGGCATTGCAGAGGAGGAGTGACGCCCAACGTAATCTCATTACTATTATTTTTCTACGTATTTCTCAGTTAATTGATTGATTTGTACAAACTGGCGTTGCTGCGTCAACTGTGGTCACTGACACCGATATGGACTGCTGGAAACAGAAAGAGACGGCGCTAGCATGGCCGAAGGCTTTATAATAAGAGCGAGACGATAACTCCCTTTCGTGGATGAATTCTTGACAAGTTACTGGTGCCTTCATATTTTTACATAGACCTATATATATATATATATATATATATATATATATATATATATATATATATATATATATATATATATATATCTATGTACATATACATATATATATTATATATATTTTATATATATATATATATATATATATATATATATATATATATATATATATATATATATATATATAATATATTCTTGACAAGTTACTGGTGCCTTTATCTTTCTAATAGAACTATATATATATATATATATATATATATATATATATATATATATATATATATATATATATATATATATATACGTGTGTGTGTGTGTGTGTCAACATGTTTTGAATTACATGACAGAAAAGTCATGTTCTGTACAACTTGGAATGGAAATAAGACCCATTTGCCGTCTATCAAAGTCTTTTCATCGAAAATCCTTAACACGTAATAGAAGGATCTGATTTTATCCTGCTTAAAGATGATAATATCGATAGGGAATCACAGGGAAATCGAGAGAAGTTCGACAGATAACGGAGCGTGATAATGACTATAACGTACAGACCGTCACCGTGCGATAAGAGAAAGTGGGCGGGGAGAAAGTGAAGGAGAAGTTGAGTGTAGGAGCCTAGGAAGAACTCGGACCATTTGAATCTTCAGTTCCTGAGGCGGGGGCATTGAGCTACGAATGAATGTTTGTTCGACCTGTTTGTGAGGGACCTGTTTGTTCAGTGCTTTCCAGAGAGAGAGAGAGAGGAAAGGACGTCACTAATATCCGCTGGTTTCCAGGGAGAGAGGAAAAACCGTCTAAAATTGCCTGGATATTCTGTGAACGTATAACATGTTTGTTTATGTCTATCCTTGGGGGGACAGGTAAACACGTCTGAAATCACCTGTTTGTTTTGTTTGACCTGTTTGTTTGACTCTTTTCTGAAAGAGGCAAACTGTGCTTTAGAGTTTAGACAAGAGACTTGTTTGGAAAATTGTCTAAATATTCTGAAAATAGAATCTCGTTCCAGAGTAGACGAAAAAGTCTAAAATAATTTTTTTAAATATATAAAAAAACAGGATGAAATATAGAAAATGGTGAATATAAGAAATAAATATAACATGTGAAGATGATGAAAATGTAATTAAATAGAAATAAAAGTGATAGAAAGAATGATTAGAATTGGATAAAAAAAATGATAAGAAAATAGAGTATAAAACAAGAATTAGAAACAGAATAAATAGTGAATATAAAAAAAGTCAAAATGAAGACAATGAAAATAAAATTAAACAGAAATAAATGCAATGGAAATAAAGATGAGAACTGGATGGAAAAATGATAAGAATATAAAAAACATAAAACAAGAAATAGAAATAGAGAAAACAGTGAATATAGAAAAAGGAAAAATGAAGGTAATGACAATAGAATTAAATATAAATAAAAGTAATAGAAATAAAGTTTAGAATTGGATGAAAAAATGATAAGAAAATAAAAAATATAAAACAAGAAATAGAAATAGAGAAGATAGCGAATATAGGAATAGGAAAAATGAAGATAAAGAAAATAGAATTAAATAGAAATATAGATCAGAATAGAAGAAAAAAATAAGATTAAAATAATAAAATAAAATAAAAAATTTTGTTTTTCGAAAAGCAAAGGCTATACAGGGGACCTCCATTGTATGATCCCTTTTTCTAGCCCAGACCCGAAAGAAAGGGAAGAAAAGGAAATGAGAAGAGGGGAAAGCGACCAGCCTGTTGCCTCGTAAAGAAGAGAATGTTATATGCTTCACGAGTAACAGAAGAACGGGTGACCTGATGTGTGTTACCTTTTAGATCTATGGACCAGTGCTGAAGCATTACCTGTAAAGAGAGACAGACTTATTTGCTTTAGATTAAACCGGATATATGCCAGAATGAACCTTTGTTCTACAGGGTGTCCATAAAGTCCCAGTACCGCTACAAGCAATAAATACTTGCAATGGTACTGAGACTTTATGGACACCCTGAAATTGTAGTAACGTTTAAAAAGGAGTAGGGAGGACTGTTAGTACAACAGGGAAGATTTGCCTCAGGTGCAGTATCATTCATCTGAAAAAATACAGCTGATTCTTAATTTATTTATTTATTTATTTTCTTTTGTGGGACAAGCATAGCCATCTGGACTGTGTGATCTCGACAAGGTGCAAATATGTGGATTTGGTTCTGTATTCCAAGCTCATGCTACTAAGAGTGTTTTTGTGATAATAATAATAATAATATAATAATAATAATAATAATAATAATAATAATAATAATGATAATAATAAGAGAAAGTCTTCAAGGAAAATCCTGCTTCCGACATGACAGTAACCTCACGTACAAATTGTCTCTGTATAAACACTGAAGAGTAATGATGACAAAAAGCAAGAATTCTACTGTTTTCAATAAAAATGTCTGCGAACATTGAAAACATCGTCAACAACAATAACAACAAAAACAAACTGAGACATAAAAAATTCAAGCGATGATGTGATGCATTGCTACCCTAAAGCTCTCTCCTTGCGATCTAATACATTTCAATCTCCTTTTTAATTTATTAATCCATTTTTTATCTCTTTACAATAAGTGAGATCTCTTCTTTCCCTATTTCCCTCTGCCTTCTCTGACCTCCTAATGAGCGCCATAATAGTCTTTGGAAGCTTGAATTTCAAGTCAGTGGCCCCTGTGGTGGGCTTGTTCCTTATGTATAGGGTTCATCTCCTGAACAATAATAATAGTAATATTATGTTTTATTAAAAGTAATTGCTGCCTCACCTGCAGTAATTTTATATAGGTTCTTCTCTATTTTCCTAATTATTGTTTTCTCATTGTTGCTTAAACTTGTGCGTTGCTCACCAGTTTAAGCAACAATGAGAAAACAATAATTAGGAAAATAGAGAAGAACCTATATATTATTACTGCAGCTGAGGCAGAAATTACTTTTAATAAAACATGCTTAAAAGAGGGTTTACTTCCAGAATAATAATAATAATAATAATAATAATAATAATAATAATAATAATAATAATAATAATAATAATAATAATAATAATAACAGGTATCATCAGTGCAAGGCTATACAAATACCTAGAGGACAACACCATCCCCCACCAACAGAAAGGCTGCAGAAGAAAGTGTAGGGGCACAAAAGACCAGCTCCTGATAGACAAAATAGTAATGAAGAACAGTAGGAGAACCGGAAAAACCAACCTAAGCATGGCATGGATAGACTATAAGAAAGCATTCGACATGATACCACACACATGCTAATAGAATGCCTGAAAATATATGGGGCAGAGGAAAACACCATCAGCTTCCTCAAAAATACAATGCGCAACTGAATACAATACTTACAAGCTCTGGAATAAGACTAGCAGAGGTTAATATCAGAAGAGGGATCTTCCAGGGAGACTCACTGTCCCCACTACTCTTCGTAGTAGCCATGATTCCCATGACAAAAGTACTACAGAAGATGGATGCCGGGTACCAACTCAAGAAAAGAGGCAACAGAATTAACCATCTGATGTTCATGGACGACATCAAGCTGTATGGGAAGAGCATCAAGGAAATAGATACCCTAATCCAGACTGTAAGGATTGTATCTGGTGACATCAGGATGGAGTTTGGAATAGAAAAATGAGCCTTAGTCAACATTCAAAAGGGCAAAGTAACGAGAACTGAAGGGATAAAGCTACCAGATGGGAGCAACATCAAACACATAGATGAGACTGGATACAAATACCTGGGAATAATGGAAGGAGGGGATATAAAACACCAAGAGATGAAGGACACGATCAGGAAAGAATATATGCAGAGACTCAAGGCGATACTCAAGTCAAAACTCAGCGCCCGGAAATATGATAAAAGCCATAAACACATGGGCAGTGCCAGTAATCAGATACAGCGCAGGAATAGTCGAATGGACGAAGGTAGAACTCCGCAACATAGATCAGAAAAACCTGGAAACATATGACAATACACAAAAACACTACACCCAAGAGCAAATACGGACAAACTATACATAACACGAAAGGAAGGAGGGATAGGACTACTAAGCATAGAGGACTGCGTCAACATCGAGAACAGAGCATGGGGCAATATCTAAAAACAGTGAAGACGAGTGGCTAAAGAGTGCATGGGAAGATGGACTAATAAAAGTAGACGAAGACCCACAAATATGCAGAGACAGGAGAATGACAAACAGAACAGAGGACTGGCACAACAAACCAATGCACGGACAATACATGAGACAGACTAAAGAACTAGCCAGCGATGACACGTGGCAATGGCTACAGAGGGGAGAGCTAAAGAAGGAAACTGAAGAAATGATAACAGCGGCACAAGATCAGGCCCTAAGAACCAGATATGTTCAAAGAACGATAGACGGAAATAACATCTCTCCCATATGTAGGAAGTGCAATACGAAAAATGAAACCATAAACCACATAGCAAGCGAATGTCCGGCACTTGCACAGAACCAGTACAAAAAGAGGCATGATTCAGTGGCAAAAGCCCTCCACTGGAGCCTGTGCAAGAAACATCAGTTACCTTGCAGTAATAAGTGGTACGAACACCAACCTGAAGGAGTGATAGAAAACGATCAGGCAAAGATCCTCTGGAACTATGGTATCAGAACAGATAGGGTGATACGTGCAAATAGACCAGACGTGACGTTGATTGACAAAATCAAGAAGAAAGTATCACTCATTGATGTCGCAATACCATGGGACACCAGAGTTGAAGAGAAAGAGAGGGAAAAAATGGATAAGTATCAAGACCTGAAAATAGAAATAAGAAGGATATGGGATATGCCAGTGGAAATTGTACCCATAATCATAGGAGCACTAGGCACGATTCCAAGATCCCTGAAAAGGAATCTAGAAAAACTAGAGGCTGAAGTAGCTCCAGGACTCATGCAGAAGAGTGTGATCCTAGAAACGGCGCACATAGTAAGAAAAGTGATGGACTCCTAAGGAGGCATGGATGCAATGCGGAACCCAACACTATAAATACCACCCAGTCGAATTGGAGGACTGTGATGAGCAAAAAAAAAAAAATAATAATAATATAATAATAAGATCAGGTCCTAAGAACCAGAAATGTCCAAAGAACGACAGATGGAAATAACATCTCACCCATATGCAGGAAGTGTAATATGAAAAAACGAGACCAAATCAAGGAGAAAGTATCACTCATCGATGTCGCAATACCATGGAACACGTACCAGAGTAAGTGAGCAAGAAAGAAAAAAATGGATAATATCAAGACCTGAAAATAGAAATAAGAAGGATATGGGATATGCCAGTGGAAATTGCACCCATACTCATAGGGACACTTATAGACACGATCCCAAGATCCCTGAAAAAGGTACTTGGAAAAACTAGATGCGGAAGAAATAGCTCCAGGACATTGAAGAGAGTGTGCTTCTGGAAACAATTATGGATTCCTAGGGAGCAGGATGCAACCCGAACCCCCACCCCCACCCCCACCCCCCCTCCCTACACTGCATAAAACCACCCAGTCAAATTTGATGACTGTGATAGAATAAAAAAAAAAATTATGATACCAGAGGGCGTCGAACTTTTGTTGAGAACTCTCACGAAGTAGGAAAAGTATCTTCGTAGAAAGCCCATTGCGTACCGGAGTATTAGGTCATTGTCTGGTGCTGCGTGAGAGAAAGGGAAAGTTATAAGAACTCATCTCCTATCATGACGAAATAGGTCAGTATCTTTAGGAAAATGAACTCCAGCGAGAGAGATGCTATCGTTTCTTGTCAATTCATTTTTTCAACAACGATGTCAAGGTTGGGTCTCTCTCTCTCTCTCTCTCTCTCTCTCTCTCTCTCTCTCCAACAATAAATATTTTGGGGAGTTTTCAATCAAGATTGAGATTTATATAGCTCCTTATAAATGTTAAAGTTTTCAATAAAAATCTGAACTTACTGATACAGGCATCTCTCTCTCTCTCTCTCTCTCTCTCTCTCTCTCTCTCTCTCTCTCTCTCGTAAGTAGCCATCTTGCTTGGTGAGACGTACCCGCGTGAACTCAGATTAATCAACAGATATCACAAGTTTAACATACGACTAGAATTTGAGAAATATCTAGAAGTGTTCGTGAACTATCGGTGATAAGATTAGTGTGAAAATAGTAGGATAAAGCGTCTTCTAAGTAGTTTATCAAGTGTAATACTATAAATCAGAACAAGATGGCAGTAAGTTCCAACTGCGGGAAGAGGTGGCGTAATTTGGCGTGTTTAGCAGATTCGCAATACGATGAGGTAGCAGGAAGGGAACTGGCATTTCTCATCTATGAAATCAGCAACAGTCCTAACCAAAAAGATACAAAAGCATTCATAGATATATTAGAAGGATATAATCCTTCAAACTGGAACAAACAAATCTAATGAAAACATCTTCTTGAAAATAATTGAAGAAGTTCCAAATAAAATCCAAGTGGTCAAGAGACTCATAAAGAAAATATACATAAACCAACATATTCGACAAAGAAAATGAATAAGGTGAATCTTGTGAATATCCTAATGATGCATTAGGAAAAAGAATGCCAAAAGCATGCAAACTGTGTAAGGTTTGGTATAGCATAGTTAATCCACAAAACCTAATCAGAAAATGTGCTGCATGCAACATTCCGACCCATCCACAGTGTGCTGAGGTAATACAAGATTTGAGAAAAGATACAAGAATTTTTTGTTACAGTCTATCATGGATAGACAATGTTATTAAATCAAGATTGAATGTACAAATAGTTGAGGATGAAGAAGAAGAGGAAGAGGAAGAAGAAGAAGAAAAAGAAGAAGAGGAAAACGAAGAGAAGTAAACAAAAATGAAATGACAGAAAAAAATAAGGAAAACAAAGAACAAGATAAAAGTATGGATGCAGAGATACTCATTGATACTACATATGAGGCAATAAAGCAGCATACCTACGAAGAAATAAATTACGATATGACAACAGAAAAGCAAATCCCGAAGAGGCTCTACCCAGATCTATACAATGACGGGAAAGAGGAAAAAATAGACAAGAAAGACAAAATCTGCAACCTTTTGAAAAGAGGGAATTGCAGATTTGGAGAAAGATGTTACTACAAACATCCTAAGATATGTCAAAAAACTATGAAATATATGGTAAATGTGCATACTTAGATGGATATGGGGTGATGATTGCAGAGATCTGCATCCAAAAATATGTAAAAACCTAAAAGAAGGAAAAGGATGTAAGTTCGACAAAAAATGCAAATATATGCACCCTGTAGCCATGAATCATAATCAAATAAATAACCAACCAAGTAATAAAATCCAAAATAAGAAAGAAACAAATAAAGAGAGAAAATCAAGAATATCAGGTAAAAGAGAAAAGCAAACCAAACAATGAGATATGCAGAGGTTCTGTCAGCAAAAAATTTCAAAGCATCAGCTCCGAAATTATACCCAAGAGATAATAAACTGTATTTATTATGCAAGAGGATATTGCAGAAACGGAGAAAATTGCAGATTCAGACACAAAATGAATAATTATGATGAAGGAAAGATCAAATTATTATGGAAAAGTTGGATTTTTTAAATGTCAGAATTTCTGAAATGAAAAAAAGAACAACATACCAGAACAGGAAAGAGACATGGGAAAATCCTTATTACTACCAGTATTAAATGAAGGAGAAAACACGCAAACCATCATAGTGATGAATGCGCAGGGTTTAGTTACGAGTAACTCAAAAAGAAAAATAGAGTACTTAGAAGAAATAACCCAAAATGAAAAGAAAATAGATATATGAATATAAGTGAAACCTGGTATTCCCAAGAGACTGGGAATGATGATCAAATAAAAGGGTTCCAAACTTATAGATCAGATAGAAAAAATAGGAATCAAGGGGAACCGCAATATATGGGAAAGACAAAAACAAGGAAAAATATATGAGAAATATAGTAACTCAGAATGTGAACTAATAGCGGTAGAATTTGAATCTGAAAATTGATGAACATAGTAATATATAGACCTCCTAATACTAAAGAGTTTGACTTAATAATTGAAAAATTGGATGATATATGTAGAAATCACAAGGACTGGACTATTCTCCTATCTGGTGACTTCAACTTTCCTTTCGTAGAATGGAAAGAACGAATAGGAGATTGTGGTTGTACTTATACATATAAAAAAGAGAGAATAGTAGTGCAGAAGATAAGAGGCAATTTGAAAAGCTATTAGATATGCTACTAGAATACAACATTCAACAAATAAATCACCTGCCAACAAGAAAGGAAAATACTTTAGACCTAGTATTTGTGAACGAGATGAATTATGTTAAAGAAATAATAGTTTATAATGCGAATATTTCAGACCATAATGTCATAGAATTAACAGTTCATTCCAAAGCAAGTGAAAATAGAGATAAGCAAGAAATGAAAAAGTGGGAAGGATATGGAAAATACAACTTCTACAGTAAAAATATAAAAATGGTCAGAAATTAATGAAGAATTAAACAAAGATTGGATAACATTTTCGTAAGTGAAGACATAAGGGTAAATACGGAGATATTATATAAAATATTGGAGAAAATAGTGGAAAAAATATATACCGAAGAAGAAAAGTAAACATCATTCATGCATACCAAGAGACAGAAGGATCTTGTTCCAGAAAAATCAGAAAGTGGAAAAAAGGTCTTGCAAAAGAAAAAAATGCATGGAAAGGTTATAGAACTAAAAAGTAAGATAGAAAATGCAGAACAAAAAAGATTATACAATCAAAAGAAAATGAAAAACGGGACTTGGAAGAAAAAACCCTATTAAATATCAAGCAAAACCCCCAAAGAAACTAGTTATACGCATATGCGAAGAAGATGAATAAAAGAAGAATAGAAATAGGCCCTCTGAGAATTGAAGGGAGATTAACGAAATGAAAAAAAGGAAATTTGCAACATACTGGCAGAACGATATAAGAGAGAATTCACCCCTAGAATAGATAATGAAGATAATAATATAGAAGTAAGGGATGAAAAATAGTGAATATTTAGCTGACATAGATATTAATGAAGCTGATATTGTGCAGGCTATTAATGAAATTAATTAATGGAGCTGCTGCGGGCCTGATGGAATTCCTGCTATTTTGTTAAAGAAAGTAGTTCATTCTATCGCAAAGCCACTTGCAATATTATTAAGACAAAGTGTAGATACAGGCAAGATTTATGATGAGCACAAATTAGCATATATTACCCTACTTTCAAAAGTGGATCAAGACTAGAGGCAAGTAATTATAGGCTGTGTCTAATCACACATTATTATGAAAGTGTATGAAAGGGTAATGAAGAAAAATATTATGAAAACATTTAATAAAAATAATTTGTTTAATAAAGGACAACATGGTTTTCGTACCCGGAAAAAGTACACAAACCCAACTGTTAGTCCACCGTGAGAACATATTCAAAAATATGAAAAGCGGAATGAAACAGATGTGGTTTATTTAGACTTTGCAAAAGCTTTTGATAAAGTAGACCATAATATATTAGCGAAGAAAATTAGAAAACACAATATCGTGGATAAAGTAGGAAGATGGTTAAAAGAATTTTTACACAACAGAAACAGATAGTTATTGCAAACGACGAGAATCGGATGAAGTCAAGGTAATATCCGGTGTGCCGCAAGGTACGGTGTTAGCTGCAATACTGTTTGTTATTATGATTGAAAGACATAGACAATAATGTGAAGGATTCGGTAGTGAGTAGTTTCGCAGATGACACAAAGAATAAGTAGAGAAATTACTTGTGATGAAGATAGGAACGCTCTACAAAGAGACCTTAACAAAGTATATGATTTGGGCAGAGGTAAATAGGATGGTATTTAACTCTGATAAATTTGAATCAATAAATTATGGAGACAGAGAAAGAAAGCTATATGCATATAAGGGACCTAATAATGAGACCATCACAAATAAGGAAGCAGTTAAAGACCTTGGTGTGATGATGAATAGGAACATGTTATGCAATGATCAAATAGCAACTCTGTTGGCAAAATGTAAAGCAAAAATGGGAATGTTGTTACGGCACTTCAAAACAGAAAAGCTGAACACATGATTATGCTTTATAAAACATATGTTCGTAGTCCACTTGAATATTGCAATATGATATGGTACCCACACTATCAAAAGGATATTGCACAAATAGAGAGTGTACAAAGGTCCTTTACAGCTAGAATAGAAGAAGTTAAGGACCTAGACTACTGGGAAAGACTACAATTCTTAAAATTATATAGTCTAGAAAGGAGAAGAGAACGCTACATGATAATTCAGGCATGGAAACAGATAGAAGGAATAGCAGAAAATATCATGGAACTAAAAATATCAGAAAGAGCAAGCAGAGGTAGATTAATAGTGCCCAAAACTATACCAGGAAAAATAGGAAAGCACACAGGACATTAATCCATACGCACCAGCATCGATAATGCAGCGTCTATTCAATGCGTTGCCAGCTCATCTGAGGAATATATCAGGAGTGAGCGTAGATGTGTTTAAGAATAAGCTCGACAAATATCTAAACTGCATCCCAGACCATCCAAGATTGGAAGATGCAAATAATATACCGGAAGATGTACTAGCAACTCTCTGGTAGACATTAGAGGTGCCTCACACTGAGGGACCTGGGGCAACCCGAACAAGATGTAAGGTCTGTAAGGTAAGGTCTCTTCTTTTTTTTTACTAGTTAGTTTCTAAATATTTTAACAAAATTACTTTGAAAGATTGGGTAGTTCTTTCTAAACTCTCTCTCTCTCTCTCTCTCTCTCTCTCTCTCTCTCTCTCTCTCTCTCTCTCTCTCTTCTTACTAGTTGGAGGACTGTGATAGAGCAAAAAAAAAAAAAAAAAAAAAAAATAATAATAATAATAATAATAATAATAATAATAATATAATAATATAATAATAATAATAATAATAATAATAATAATAATAATAATAATAATAATAATAATAAGATCAGGTCCTAAGAACCAGAAATGTCCAAAGAACGACAGATGGAAATAACATCTCACCCATATGCAGGAAGTGTAATATGAAAAAACGAGACCAAATCAAGGAGAAAGTATCACTCATCGATGTCGCAATACCATGGAACACGTACCAGAGTAGGTGAGAAAGAAAGAGAAAAAAATGGATAATATGAAGACCTGAAAATGGAAATAAGAAGGATATGGGATATGTCAGTGGAAATTGCACCCATACTCATAGGGACACTTATAGACACGATCCCAAGATCCCTGAAAAAGGTACTTGGAAAAACTAGATGCGGAAGAAATAGCTCCAGGACATTTGAAGAAGAGTGTGCTTCTGGAAACAATTATGGATTCCTAGGGAGGCAGGATGCAACCCGGAACCTCCCCACCCTACACTGCATAAACCACCCAGTCAAATTGGATGACTGTGATAGAATGAAAAAAAATTATGATACTAGAGGGCGTCGAACTTTTGTTGAGAACTCTCACGAAGTAGGAAAAGTATCTTCGTTGAAAGCCCATTGCGTACCGGAGTATTAGGTCATTGTCTGGTGCTGCGTGAGAGAAAGGGAAAGTATAAGAATCATCTCCTATCATGACGAAATAGGTCAGTATCTTTAGGAAAATGAACTCCAGCGAGAGAGATGCTATCGTTTCTTGTCAATTCATTTTTTCAACAACGAAGATGACCTACGAGAAGGTCGAAACGTCACGTGATACCAGCTATACCAGCACCAATACCAGCCCTTAAACCTAA
>NC_087209.1:59525744-59535744 GCF_015104395.2 Macrobrachium nipponense
CGGTCAGCCAAAACAATAAGGTTACTTGTAACACAACTGAAGAATAGGAGAAGCTGTTACCAGGGATTCATTAATGCCTGGTAATGGAGTTAGGTCAGTAAAAATATGAGGTCACTTGTAACATAACTGATGAATCAAAGAGGCTGTTACCAGGGTCTCTATAATGCCTGGTAACTTCCTTGTTGCCTTTACTAGGTAATAGAAACAGAGCAGTTAAGAAAATTGAAAGAAGTCTTCAAAAGATTATATCTATGAGTTGGAGAAGAAGCTGTTACCAGGTATTCAATAAGATTAGGTAACTGCTGTGTTATCATGTACCAGAAGAGATTATCACCAGGTAATGGCTAGTCTAAAATGTATCGTAGAGAATGGTCTAATACTCGGAAAACCCGAAAGTGACAATAGATAAATAAAAACTAGCAAAAAGTTAAAATTTTTGAAATGGAGAAAATCCTTTTCAGTCGTCTTCTACCGATGTCTATTTCCCACCTGAATTTCTTCGTAATCCTCAACCAAGTTCATGTATATTTAACACCCCCCCCCCCCATTGATTACTCATTCATGCCCATTCTATTGGCATCCATTTCCTGATCAACAAGTTCCTCGTTGGACGAGTGGGTTACGTGGTCGCCTACCATTTCGTAAACGCAAGTTCGATTCCCCGCTCTGCCCACGCGGAATCAGAGGAATTTATTTCTGGTGATTAGAAATTCATAAGCTGTAGTAGGTCCTGTTGCTAGGTGACCAATTAGCTCCTAGCCACGTCAAAATATCTCATCCTTCGGGCCAGCCCTAGGAGAGAGCTATTAACCAGCTCTCAGTGGTCCGGTTAAACTAAGATATATTTTCTTCTTTTCTTCCTGATCGACAGATTCACAAGCAAAGGAAACTGCGAGGCGGCCTGCATGAAAACCCCTAGGTGCCCAGAGAGCGATTGCCCGGAGTCCTGCACCAAGGAGAGTGACGGTGGAGGATGCTACGTTTGCGCCTGCACTAAAGGTACAACTTGACCAAACAAAAATACGATTCGGTTGATTGATTTTCTTGTGCATTGTCGCTTCGAAGCAATGACTGCGGATATCAAGGCAATTCTAGTTGTCATAAATCATTAAAAAATATTCAGTTCGAGGACACAGACAGCGTAATCTTACTCCTATAACTGGAGAGCACTGAAGGTACGACTTGACCAAAAACAATACGACTTAATTGATTGTGCAATGTTGCTACGCAATAACTGCTGCTATCTGGGAGGAGAGTTTGGTACCTACTTCTTGTTGTCATAAATCTTTAGAGAAAAAAATTGAATTTGAGGACACAGAAACAGCTTAATCTTAGGCCTATAACTTGTTTGTTGAAGGTACGACTTAACTGAAAAACACGACTCGATTGATTGATTTGCTTGGGCAATGTTGCTACGCAATAACTGCGGCTATCTAGAAAATGAATTTGAGGATACAGACGCAGCTTAATCTTTGGCCAATAACTTGCGTGTTGAAGGTATGACTTGACCAAAAGACATACAGCTCGAATGACTGAGTTGCACCCCCGCTGCTATTAACGATTGAGATATGGTACTTCTAGTTATCATATGTCTTCAAAAAATATCTGAAGAAGTATCCACCAAACGTGAGATTAAGCAAATTATTTGGGGACAGAAACATAGCATAATCTTAGGTCTATAGGTTACTAACATTAGATATCTCCATACACTTGAAAAAAGGCTTGTTACATTAACAAAAATATTAGCCCTACAGACTATATATATATATATATATATTATATATATATATATATATATATATATAATATATATATATATTCCTCAAGCGCTGATGGAGAAATCTATGTCAAATTCATGACAAAATGGAAGTTAAAATAGTGACAAAACGGAAGTCGAATTGATAAGGGGTATGATTGATAAAATGACTATCTTACACCCTCATGGCAAGTTTATCATAAATCCCACATGCCCACGCCAACGTCCAAAGACGACTGACATAATGGGCGTCACATCTCAATAGTAAAAATGCCATCGTGGAACTGTTCATTATGCAACAGGCAGACTTGGTTAGCGATTTGGAATGTAGAAAATGTTTGCCTCAAACTGACTTCATATGAGAGAGAGAGAGAGAGAATATGTTTGTGTGTACGTGTGTGTGTTTGTGTGTGTGTGTGAGAGAGAGAGAGAGAGAGAGAGAGAGAGAGAGAGAATATGTGTGCGTATGTAGGAGAAAGAGAGAGAGAGAGAATATATGTGTGTAGGAGAGAGAGAGTTACAAGGAGTTACACAAAGGTTAGGATGTCTCAAAGACTTGTTAGTCCATCCTAAGAGGAGACATCGTGTGCTCACTTATCTCTGGGAGCAGGTTTTACTGTTCAATCACAGTGTTCTAATGAGAGAGAGAGAGAATATGTGTGTGTAGGGAGAGAAAGAATGTTTTTGTGTGTGTGTTTGTGTGTAGGAGAAAGAGAGAGAGAGAGAGAGAGAATATGTTTGAGAGAAAGAGAGAGAGAATACGTGTGTGTGTTGTGTGTGTAGGAGAAAGAGAGAGAGAGAGAGAGAGAGACGAGAGATGAGAATATGCGCATGTGTAGGTAGGAGAGAGAGAAGAATATATATTATATATATATATATATATATATATATATATATATACATATATATATATATATATATATATATATATATATATATTCTCTCTCCTCTCTCTCTCTCTCTCTCTCCTACCTACACATACAGACACATATTCTCTCTCTCTCTCCTACCTACAAACACACACACACACACACAAATATATATATATATAGTCCATATATATATATATATATATATATATATATATATATTTGTGTGTTTGGTGTGTGTGTGTGTGTTGTAGGTAGGAGAGAGAGAGAGAGGGAGAAAATGTGTCCATGGGTTTGGTGTGTGTAGGAGAAAGAGAGAGAATATGTGTCTGTATGTGTAGGTAGGAGAGAGAGAGAGAGAGAGAGAGAGAGAGAGAATCAGCAAACAAACGTCACCACCACCAGCAGGTAGGTAGCACGGTGTGAACGACCTGGTCAGAACGGAGGCAGGTACACCACAACCTGGTATTTGATCCTTTTACTTCTGGTGGTTTCCTCATTTTCCCAACACCCGGGTAATGATGATGATAATGAAGATATAATGAAAATGATGATGATGCAGTAGGATCGTGCTCCTACGGACACCTTCAGGTAATTCTTAGAGTAGCAACGGGGTGAATACTTTCAGACCAAGGAAGGCTGAAGGCTAGCCATGCAGGGCTGTCATGAAAATCAGCAATAAATAAGGGGAAAATGAGGGAAATTAACAATAAACGAAGAGAACGGATAAAACATGAAGGTATGGACTAGAGAAATGCGAAAAAATATTAACGATAGCAATAAGGATGTAGAGAAATGTCAATAAATGGTTATCAATGAGATGTACACTGGGAATTCTATTCTCTCGTTCTCAGAGGCAAGACTTTCACCCTTTTTTTTTTCGTCTTGCTTTTTTTATAGTTTCCAATTTCTTGAAGACTGATTGATGCACTTGCTTGCCTGTGCTTGTTAAAGATCGCCGGCTGGGTCATCATCATCTCTCTGTAGGCTGACGAACGCCTTTTTGTGAACTGGTTGAACTAACGGTATAGTCTCCTTGTCGACGCATCTTGGCGTTAATAAACTGTGCTATTACTTGATTTAAATGCGTATGTGACACCACAGACCGAACTGCAGTGATAAAGCTACGTTATCTAGATGTTAGTTAGTTGGAATATTTCATTATACATTATGTTACACCGGGAAACCTTGGTTATCTTTTCACTGCTGACGTCATAGATATACTGCGCGGGACTTCCTCGTACGGTAGGCCGTGACGTCATAGCTTCTCAGATTGGGGTGGAAAGCCTCGCAAACACGACTATCGACGGCTCAGAATGACATTCGAAAGGGAAGCTCGATTGTACGATGCGTTCTGACGTCATGGATTAACATACAGAAAGGAGACGTCATGATCTTTTACGCTTTCACGTCATTAGCGTCTTTTCGTTGTAAAAACTGAGGGTATTTGAAGTACCAAGTAGCATATTCTTTGCTGTTTACAAATAACTGTCATTAAAATGCAGTTTGAAATGATGCATTGCAACCGGGGTGTTGAGGGTTGCTCCTTGAGCAAGAGCCCTTGCTGGTACAAGGCCATCGTTATGCTACAACAAACATAATGCATGTGACAGTTTGGTAATACATTTTGAAGTTCGCCAAGTTTTGCCATTTTATGTCGCTGGAAAGTTCAATAAAATTTAATTTTATTTTAATTAATTATTTATTTATTAATTTATTTTTTAAGAATTTGAGTGAAGTTTCACCTTTTTACAGTCGAATATACGAGATTCCGTGCTTCTTCCGTTTTGCTAAATACCTTTTGTTTTTAAAATAAACTTAAAGACTTTAATCCAATTCAAATTGCATTTAACCAACGCAGATCTCAATTCTATACTGGAATTGAATAACTTTCGTCTCCCAGACCTTCGTACGATATGGCAGCGTTTCTTTTTTCGCCTCTCTCACCTCCAACAGTCCCCCATCAGTTCCCTTCAACGCACACACACACACACACACACATACACATCCACACATCCCAAATCGAATGCAAGCACTTAGTCACACCAACACCCCAAATATACATTTAATACTGTTCGCCCTCCAAGTTTCATAAGTTCACCCTCCAACAACCAATTCCCCATCAGCTCCCTCCAACCCTCCAATACGCACACAAACAAGCAGTCTCCATCAGTTTCCTCCAACACACACACATACACACACAACACAAATCGAACTTAAGTACTTAAGAACACCAACCCCAAACAAGCATTCGATCTCAACAACCAGTCTTCACCAGTTCCCTCCAACTCTCCAACACACACACACACACACACACACACACACACACACACACGCGCGCGCACCCTTCCTGGCATAGCCCCGCCGTTACTTTCTCTCCTGACGCCAGAAAATAGCGGAATTGAGAAAGAATAATGATAAGAAGAAGAAGAAGGCTTCGCCTGTGACCCCAAAATCGGTCTGCGCCGATCGATACCCTCCATCCATCCAATCAGATCCAATTCGGCAGCCACTGGCTGTTGCTACCGCGGGTGCATATTCCCGAGATGTAACTTATAGCTAGCTAGCTAGCTACCCTCACTCCTCTTTCACCCGGCTTGCCTATCAGCTAAAAAAACGAAAAAAAAAAAAATGTCTCCAGGAATATAGATAACTACTTACTGGAGGAAGCATTGAAGTCTCCTGGAATATAGATAACTTACTGGAGGAAGCATTGAAGTCTCCAGGGGTATAAATAGCTACTTACTGGAGGCAGCATTGAAGTCTCCAGGAATATAGATAACTACTTACTGGAGAGAAGCATTGAAGTCTCCGGCACTCTACGGCACCTTCCCTGAAAAGAGCGGGGCGCTGTACCTTAAAAAAAATATATATTATTTTTTATTTATTTATTTATTTATTTATGAAATTGTTTGTTTATTCTCATCTATCTCCGGACTGTCTAACCATTCATCGGGCGTCTATATATATATGTTCATTTATTTTCACATAATTTAATTTGTCTTTAATTTTTTATCGGTGACCTTTTCTCTGGCGTCAGGTGTGTTATTAGTGAGAGTGGAGGCGGTAAATGTAGCATAAAATAACCCATTGAAATCTCCTCCACCGGCACCACCCGGCGAGTTCGTTCACCTGTACGCCAGAAGGTCAACGGAAAACTGCCTGCCAAGTATTTCGCAACGTGAAGGGAACTTAACTTTTATGTTTTTAATATATATATTTTTAGCGTAGAAGGGAGCTGGTTTTAATATATCATTACCAATTAAGAAATAATACACTGATAGTGAATAGGAGATAGAAGACATTTATTTGTTAAAGTTTTCTGTCATGTTATTATGCAACTGAACGAAGACAGAGCGTTCAGGAATGGCTTCCGATGAGATGTTTGATCTGAAATTTCCTTTTAATTTTCGATGAATATTTCAAGCTACAGAGTTTTTGGAAACTACCGCGTACCCGATACAGCACTTGTTTATTTATTTATTTATTTATTTATTTATTTATTTATTTATTTATTTATTTTAATTACACAAAACAACAAATATTTGATAGAAAAGGACTCCAGAATTTTTCAGATAATTTGGTCATAATTTGGACCAGATTTCTTGTTGACGCTTAATATGAGATAAGATTATTCATTATTCATTTTGATTATTATTTACCTGCATTCATTGATTAATTAATACTTATATATCTGTATAGTTCTCTCTTACATTGATATCATGTTCTGTTGAATTCACATATTTCATAGTTTTTCTAGATTGTTGATGAAATATGCTCCATGTCCGAGATATCTTGATTAAAAGAAATGGCTGAATTAAGCTGTTATACGTTAGAGAGAGAGAGAGAGAGAGAGAGAGAGAGAGAGAAGAGAGAGAGAGATCTAAATTTTACCTACTCTCATTATTTGCTTTCCCCCTTCCAGCGTTTACCGTTTATTCTAAGAATTCTTTGGCAATCCAGAATTCGTCATCGACATTAGAATATCTATATTTGTCAATATATCGTCTTTACCGAACTTCCATCAAAATACATTACGTAATACTATCGTTGCTTGCAAATGCAATATGCAAGTGCTGGGGCGTTGCGAAATCGCGTTTCCATGCAGAGAGTGTGATATATAATATCTACATGCGAATGTGTCTTATGCATGTGTAAATATAATGTAAAAAAAAATTTATCTCCTATAAAATTTAATGTGAAATTGCAATTGATTTGTAAATAAAGAGTTTCCTCGCTGACTGAATTCGAACCAGTATATTTTTAAAAGAAATATTAAGCATATTGCAATTGCTTACACTTAGCCAAACATTTTTTCGATAGATATTAAATCACATTGCGATTGTAAAACGAAATGGTTCAACTGAAATTAGACGCGAATTAAGAATGCTTGCATGCACGATACGTTATACGTATGCAATAATAAAGCAAAGCTGCTTCACTGATATTGCACTATGGAAATACAACGCATTATGCAGCTGGAATTGAACAATGCAATAAAAATCTGCAATATGCATTAAGCTACTGAAAGTACAAAACGCATTATGTAACTGAAAATGCAGAACGTATTAAGCTACAGAAATTGCAAAGTGGATTATGCAACTGAAATCACAAAGTGCATTATGCAACTGAAATCGCAAAGTACGTTGCGCAGCTGAGATGGGAAAGCACGTTATGCAACAAAATACTGCGTTTTTCAATGTCAGTTGCATAATGTATTTTGCAATTTCAGTTGCGAAATTTATTTTGCCATTTCAATTTCATAGAGTATTTTGCTGTTTCCTTGCTTAATGTATTTTGCAGTTTCAGTTACATAATGTATTTTGTAATATCCCTTGCTTAATGGATTTTGCATTTTGAGTTGCATAATGTATTTTGCAATTTCAGCTACAATTTTATTTTGCAATGTCAGTTACATACTTATCAATTATCGGTTGAATTCATCTGTAGCTGTGATTTCCTCTCGACTCGTGATTCCCCATTTGAATCACACAAAATTTGTATTCATTTGCTAATCTGATTAATAATTCCCCCCCCCCCCCGTCCCCCTCCTCCCACCCGGAGTGAAATATTAATGAGTTTTGCTCTTGACAGATGCATCGTAATTTCGCTTAGAGAGAAACTCCACGTACAGCCTATTAATGTCATTCCTGCATGCGTGCGCGTTTTTGGGTAGTTATACGTGTACGTGCGTGTATGCACGTCTATGTACGTGACTTCATAAGGGATACGTGTATTCCTGAGTGATTCGTCGGCAGGATACACGTAATGTTCATGTTTTGGGGGAGATACTCGAATTCTTTTAGAATTTCATGGCGGATATATGCGCATGCGAAGTTCTCCATGTTGGTGACGTTTCCATGTGCGTGTTTCCGAGGCGACGGGTGTTTCCATGTGCGTGTTTTGGAACAGGGGGTTGGCGGAGGGGAGGGGAGGGAAGGGGTGGGGAATACCATCAGTGAAAGTAAGAGGTCTGGACGAACGAAGGGGGGTGAATGACCCCTTATACGTCGAGCTGTGGCGCCAGAGATTCTACACTCACTATCTCGGCAGACGTAATAACCTGTAGTATAGGCATCTTCCTAAAAGGGACCCCAGACGCTCACTCGACTTTTCCTCTTCTACCGCCTCTTCCCTTCTCAGTCGCGCCACCGAAAGCGGTCCTTCTTTTGTTTTGGGAGCCGGGGGTGGGGGGTGGTGGTTAAAGTTCGAACCTGTTGACTTTTCCTTCTTCCTTTTTTTTTTTTTTTTTTTTTTTTGTCGTGGGTTGTTGCTAAGCCTCATCCGAACTGAATTCGGGATGAGGTGAAATTATCAACTCACGACTATGGATTGATGGTGGGTGACTGAAGTACTTGGCTCACATGCTACTATTATGTACTTGTCACGATTGATTGATAGACTTCCGAGGTATGCGACAGGAATTTGAATCGTGGCTTTGCTGCTAGACGTCTGAGATCTGCTACATAGGTATAAATCTTTTGTGATTTATACATATTCGCTTATTTTCATCATCGTTTCCTTTTATATATATATATATATATATATATATATATATATATATATATATATATATATGTGTGTGTGTGTGTGTGTGTGTGTGTGTGTGTGTGTATAGGGGCATTCCGTTCAATGCTTAGTTCTACAGCACGTTTATTACATAAGACTGAAAATCTTGATTTTTAAAATTAATTTGAATAACTTGAGTCAAATCATACTTTAAACCGAGTTCCTGGATAAGATAGTGATGCCCTATTATTATTACTATTATTATTTTTTTTTTTTTTTTTTTTTTTTTGCTCTATCACAGTCCTCCAATTCGACTGGTGGTATTTATAGTGTGGGGTTCCGGGTTGCATCCTGCCTCCTTAGGAGTCCATCACTCTTCTTACTATGTGTGCCGTTACTAGGATCACACTCTTCTGCATGAGTCCTGGAGCTACTTCAGCGTCTAGTTTTTTCTAGATTCCTATTATTATTATTATTATTATTATTATTATTATTATTATTATTATTATTATATTATTATTATTATTATTTTATTATTATTATTTATTATTATTTGTTATCTAAGGGGTCCACAATAATAAAAATGATAAAAGTTCGTGTATGATTTATAAGCAATTTATATAAGCTTTCGATCCCTTCCCTTTCCTTTTTACTGAAGATGAACCCTGAATCCAGGGAAGGGTTCGAAAGAATTTATAAATTGTTTATAAATCATACACGAACTTTTAACATTTTTATTATTGTGGACCCCTTTGAACATTGCATATACTCTCGTGATAAAGAGTTTTTCCCAACATTATTTTTATCATTATTCACAAGATGAACTCTGCTCATATGGAACAAGCCCACCACTGGGGCCACTGCTTTGAAATTCAAGCTTCCAAAGGATATGGAAATAGCGTCCATCAGGAAGAAGTAACAGAAGGTAATGGAAATATGATGACAGAGAAGAGATTAGTTACCAGAAAGGAAAGAATAACTTAACAAATTTAACAAATTAATAAATAAATAGATAAAAATGTAATTAATATACAAGAACTGATTAAGGGTTATAATGCATTGCATCTTCGCTTGAACTCGTGAAGTCTCGTGAAGTCTCGTGAAGTCCTAGTTGGACGACATCCTCTGTATAGGAAGGCTGTTCCAGAGTTCCAGCGGTTCCAGGAGGAATAAAGGAACTCTGTAACTTTGGTGGAGAAATTGGAGAAGTTTGAAAGCGAGACAAAACATTCCCTGCTGCATATTGGTGCTTTTGCTGTTCAGCGAATCAGGTCGCTCGCTCCCGGCAGATAAAGGGGAACAGGGGTCAGTTGTGAACCAAGACCGAATTTGGGTTCAGTTGATCAAATGATTACATAGTGGTTGC